>NC_021166.2:20859291-20903232 GCF_000331145.2 Cicer arietinum
AAAATAATTTTCAAGTGTTTTAAAAACTATCCTCTTGCAGAGGATGGATAGCCCGAGGATGGGTTTTTCAAAACCTTCAGATTTGAACTAAGCTAAAGAGTGAAAGAGAAATATAAGATTGACACACACTGTTTTTATACTGGTTCACCCAAAGATGGCTACTTCCAGTCCTCACACCCTTGTGAGATTTCACTAATGTTCAAATAGATCAACCTCTGATCGAGGATGATTACAACTTGTGTATTCTTAAGCTTCACCAAGCTTACAATCAGATTTCAAAAGTTTCCAAGTGTATCTCACGTGGAAATTACAGTGTGATAAGAGAGTGATTGATTTTAAATACTTTCTCAAAAGATTAACAAAGATCTAATGTAGGATTTGTAGAAAGTATGAAGATATAATGGATTTTGCTTCTTGAAAGCTTTAAGATCTTTGATCTTTTTAATGCAATGTGTTGTGTGTTTGATGAAGATCGGCTTGCTGCAATTTATAGAGGTCTTGTGATGTTCATTTCATATGTCAAGCCTTTTATGACCGTTGGAAAATCCATTTGAGAAATGCCAAGGTTTTTCTTCATAATTACGAAAATGCCATTCAGCTCCTTGGATAGATGCATTCCATGTTCAAGTACGAGGTAGCTGTTTTCTGGACACTTGGGGACACGTGTTGTCCTTTTCTCTTTCCTTTCTTTAATGTTTGAATATTGTGTGGAGTCATTTTCATTCTCCTTTCTTCAATGCCTTGAAAAAGCTTCACATGTGAGCTTTTTCTCTTTCCTCCATTTAATGCCTTGTAAGAACATGTGATGTCCTTTTCATTCCTTTCTTCAAGACTTTGTGAAGGCTTCACGTGAAGTCTTTTTCTTCTTTCCTTGCCTTAAGACATGTGATCAATTTATTTACGACTTGTTTGTTGTTGCCTTTTTGAAAATTGACTTTATAATCCTTTAAAATCACATAATAGTACATGTAGCCTTTTGCCTATGACATGATGAGTTGCTTTCATAAAGTCTTGGGATGTTTTTCAAGATGTTGACTATAGGCACGTGCTAATATAATCATTCCTCGTACCTTTCTTTTGCATTCTTGCTACTTTTCTTCAAAGGCCTTTCTTTAATCATTTTTTAATAGTATTTTGTCTTTATTGAATGAATCAAACAATTCATTCTTTAATACTATTCTTCCTTTGTTGAATGAATTCAAATAATTCATTCTCTAATACTATTATGCTTTTGTTTAATGAATTCAAATTAGCGAGGATGCTGCAGTTTCACCAGCTCGTGAGGCCATCCTCGGCATTTTCCATACTTAGCATTTAACTCAGAATTTTCTTCTTTTTCCTTAATTAATGATAACTTGTTTTCTTATATGAATACACTCAAAAGCACATATTAGTCATTAAACTCAATTATAATCTTTTAATTAATTTTGTTATCATTAAAATCAATTTAGAGAGATTTTGTCTCAACAACTTATACACATGAAAAATGTTTGTATGGAAATAATTAATTAAAACTAATATTTTTTAATATCGTCAACATGAAAATGAAAATAATTATACACTATTAGTATAACTTAGTATTTTTTTAATAGTTTTAAATAAAAATGAATATAATTTTAATATAATAATTATATTTTATTATAAAAATCATTCACAAAATAAATATATGTCGCTAAAAATATCGTTAGAATTAGTTTTATTTTATTAATTTCAACATAAAAATAAAAACAATTATGACACATTAAGTATAATTTTCAAACATCAATTTTTTGAGGTTGACGAAACATATGAAACTTAATCAATAATGAAGCAATTGTAGCATACAATTCATATACAAGAAAACAATTTGTCATTAATCAATTAATTTAGTAAAAAAAATTAATTTAATTTAAAATTTTCTAAATATAAAGAAGAATAATTATAATATACTACTATAATATATTATAAAAATCATATATGCGGCAAATGTTTGTCAATAAATATATTGTTAAAATTAATATTTTTTAATATCGTCTTCATAAAAATAAGATCAATTATAATACATTAACAATATTTTTTCACAAATCAACCTTTTAACATTCTTCTAAAGAAACAGTTATAGTGTATAATTTATATACGGAATAAATATTTGTCATCCATTAATTTATTTAATTTTGTTTATTCTTTATATCTTCTAAAAATAAATAAGAATAATTATAATTTATTATAAAAATTATATACATAACAAATATTTATCACAAAATACAGTATTCGAATTAGTGTATTTTTAATATCATAGACATAACTATAATTTTAATAATATTGAGTATTAGAATAATTATAATACACTAATTATAATTTTACACTATAACTTTTTGAATTTCTTTTTATAAAAATGAGTCATTAAAAACTCAAAAACTCAGTTGTAGTGTATAATTCATACAAATGACAAACGTTTGATATTCATCAAATGTTATATTTTAAATATAATATATTTATTATAATTTATTATAAAAATCATATATTAGATAAATGATTGTCAAAGACAAATTAGTTAAATTAAGTGTTTAATAATATTATTCCCATAAGGATAAGATCAATTATGACACACACTATAATCTACTTGAATATTAACCAATTCAATCAACTTTTAACAATTATACATATTGTTTAGTTAAAGAATTAAATGTAATATATATATTCAATTAATTATTTTATTTACTATAAATATGTCAACCTAAAAAATTGAACCCGTATAATACATGGATGTTTTCCTGATTAGTAAGAAAATATAGTGATCAACGATTAAATTATTACAAAATTATTGAGGTGTCGACGATGTAAATAAGCAAAATAGTAATTTACACATAATCAGGTTTTCTTATATTATATCTATACATTATAATAAAGCAAACATAATAAATTGGCAAGTTTGACACGTGTCAACAAACTAAAGTGTTAAGAAAATATCAAGTTTCTATTAATAGAAATAATACGTGCTTATTAAAAAATAAAAGGAATGAATTAAAAATAAAAAGTTTTTTTTGTAAGAAAAACATAAAACTTCTGTTACATCACGATCTTTCTCCACGATACATCCGTTGAGAATTTAATGGTCAATTAAAAAATTAAAAATAAAATACAATACACCTTGACAGTTTTTTCTATGCGTCCGTTGAGAAGTTAATGGCCAATTAAAAATATAAGAAAAACAAATTAAAAATAAAAGATTTTTTTTTTAGAAAAAAATAAAACTTCAATTAAATGAGAAATGCAGAAGTGAATGACCAATTAAAAAATAAGAAAATAAATTAAAAATAAAATATAATGCACGACCTGACATTTCACACGGTTGAGAATTGAGTGGCCAATTGAAAGTTAATTATTTTTAAAGCACTACTTTAGCAACCGCAACTTCAAATTAATTTAATTAAAAAAGTTATTCTTCTTAATTCGCCGTATTCCGTTAACCGTCTCTAATGATCTCTCATTTTTTGTGTCTCTTATAAATATCATTCACATTATCTACTATATACACAATTCCTTATTAGTTATTATTTTTTTTTTTACCAAAATTCGTTATTCATTTTTGTGTTTATCTTTCTCCGAAAAAAAATCAAATTTTGTTGCTTCAATTTCTCCAAATAAGGATTCATGGAATTTGGTTGATAAAGTTGTGACATTGGTCGTGTCAACGTCAAAACATAAATTTTACGCTGGAAATGGTCTTGATGGGTGATGTTAAGGTTTCATTCTTTTGTTTATAAATTCAAATTTTAAATTATACACGATGTTATTTGTTAGTAGCAAAGATGTATTTCATATTTTTAGTGGATAAAATTGAAGCAAGTGTGAGCTTATATTTCTGAATTTGAGATTAACATTGTTGAAGAAGCTATGTATAACAAATTTGTGGGGTATATGAAACAATGAAACACTATTTGATATTGAATATGCAAAATGGTACACATCAATTATTTTGGTAGATGTGCTCACGTGAATTACTGGTAAATTTATTTCAATATGTCATTGTTATTTTATTCTATTTATAAAAAAAAATTACTATTTTGTCATATATATTTTACTATTGTTTATGTTTTTAAATTTTGTTTAAAAAAATTATACGTATGTATACTTATAAGATTTCTCTCATACATAGTTGTTGTCGGTCTTAATAATTTTGATTATAGTTTATCTAATAAACAGTGTTGCCACATAGTTGTTGTCGGTCTTAATAATTTTGATTTTAGTTTATCTAATAAACACTGTTAGCACAAAGTTATATTGAAGAGTAGGCGCCATTAATTCAAGTTAATTTCCAGCGAGGAGAAAAATAATAATATATTTAAATAAATATAAAATTTATTTAGGAATTAAAAAAAATACAATTCATTATCGACGACGGTTTTTATGTAGGAGTAATGGTTTTTCAAACTTCAATGATTTAACAAATTTGTTCCACGAGTTTTTGTGAAAGTGTGTAATGATTTTTTTAAAACTACTATTTTACTAATCTATTATACATTTTACATTCTAAATTTATTATTAAATATCATGCAAATTCAAAAGAAATGAAAGATTAATGAAGACTAACATGCAAATTTAAAGATAAAAGATAACCATAGTTTTTATGTGTATTGTAATTTTTTTTGTAATGAGAATATTATTTTTCTGTAGTATTTTGTGAGTAGTACCAAAATGAAAGATATTTCAACAAAATTTACATAAATTTTTAAATATCATGTATTTCATATAAATAACATACTTAAGTTATATATGTCATGTTCATTATTTTAAAAATTCTTATTTCATTTGATCTAATTATTTATTTATTTAAAATTAAAAGTATTGTTTTATAATAAGTTTTGTTAGAAAGAAAAAAAATTCTTTGGAGTGGTGTTATCAGTAACATTTGACATGTCAATAAAATTTATGAGAATTGATATATATATATATATATATATATATATATATATTAATATAACAATTTATTTATTAAAATGTACATTGTTTCCGTGCGACGCACGCACGGGTTACACACTAGTTATATATAATTATATAGATTATAAATTTTAATAAAGTAAGATCGCAAATCTAGTGTGAAAAGTCCAAATAAGATGAAAACTAAATTTTTGAGGTCGACGAATTTCCAAACCTAAAATCACACTGTTCTACTTTCAAAAACCTTTTTCAGCTAACTAGGGGACCAAAACATACCATTGTACTTCCCTTTTCTTGAATTAAATTGGAACTTAAACAGATACCATACCATGCATCAGAACCCACCACCATAAAATAACTCCTAAAGCAGAATCACATTCTTTTATTTCTTCACTTTTCCTCGAAATTATTTGTATCTAAACTGTCACAGTCACACTTAATCATCCTCATCTATTTGTATATTGTATATCTCCATTTGCAATGTTAGGGGGAAAAAATGGACAACATTTTTCAAGATACAGAAACAAATTATGAAGCTCGTGATAATAATAACATTCTCCAACTTGATAAACTCAAAATTAAAATGAAAAAATAATATTAATTTCATACTCCAAATTCCAAGCACCATAACTAGTTCCTAATTCAGTCGATAACAATCTATTGCCAATTTAATTGGAATAGCTGATCTGAGCAACACATACCAAAATCTTAATTTAAATAAAACTAAAACTAAAAAAATTAATAAAAATAAAATCCGTCTAAAGAACATTATTAACGTTGTTCATCATCGAACTTAGAAATCCTTAAGCAACTTACGAACCTGTTCCAACGTAACAAACAGAACAACCGTAAAAGGTCCCTGTCTCGTAATCGTAGGAATAAAACCCTTATAAAGAGCCATAGGACCCTCACCACGAACAGTCTTCAAAACACAATCAACAGCACCGGAGTACGGCGGCGGCGATCCAACCTCCACCTTCATATTCATCACCCTCGTTTTAATCACATCCACCGGATTCGTCACAACTGCTGCCACAAAACCCGCTGCAAAACTCGCTGTCACGTGAGTCCCAAGCCCATCCCGCATCCAACCTTTTTCCAAAATTGTTTCCTTAAACTCGTCGTAGGATGCCAGCTGCGACGCCGTAACTAACATGGCGCGGTTCACAGTAAGCGATGAACCGCGCCATAGACTAGTAACTCCCTCATCTTTTGCCATTCTCGTGATGGCATCGACGACGGATTTATAATTTCGTCTTTGAGTTGGCGGAAGTCTTCCGTCGGCCTGCATCCTGACCATCGCCACGTCGGCTGGATTCCCGACCGCTGCCCCGATCCCACCGGCGATCAGCCCTGCTGCGATTTTGCTTGTTAACGGCATGGTACCGCCGGCGTTTGGATCGGTCCATTTTTTCTTGAGCATGTCGTAGAGTCCCATACGGGTTGTGGAGTAGAGAACCTGCCGGAGGACGGTGGCGGAGACGCCGGAGAAAAGAGCGGCTACACCTTCTTGTTGGACTAATTTAACACCAACGGAAATTGGACCAACACGTGGCGGCGGCGGCAACGAGTGAACGGAACCCGGTTGGATTGCCATTGCGGGTCGGATATTGGGTGTTTGAATTTCTCCTTGAAGCTGCATTCGAACCTTGATGAGATCAAGAGGGTGTGTTGAACACCCTGCAATGATGGAAGCTATGCCTCCTTCAACGAAACCCTTGACACCCATTACTCTTTTTTGTGAAAAAGTTTGTAACTTTGAAAAAATCAAAGGAAATTAAAGAGATTGGTTGGGTTGATTTTGTCAACAGACTATATCGGGGATATTTCGAAAGTAAATAATAAGGTTTTTATTTATTTATTTTGTGTTTGTGATTGTGATTGAGCCCTGAGGGGAATGTAACGGAATGAACGGAATCAAATTATTGGGAGATGATAGGAAATGACTAATTGGAGTTTTGGTTGGGAATGAGGACAAAATGCTATGAAACAAGATTGAGTAAAGTTGGGCTTATGAGACATGTGACAGAAAGAAGCAACGGTGTTCAGATACGAAAATGAGAAACACACACAGAGGTTTGTGTTGGGGAGTTGCTTGTAGTAAGGGGATGGAATTTATAGCAAAGTATCTTTTGAAGGAAAAAGAATGATTGTGGAAGGAAGCTGCCACTATCACACAAGGTAACAAAATGAAAATTATAAAAAATATCTAGTCAAATTTTTCTCGAATTATTAAACGCGTTTGTGGGGCCCTCCAATATTTTTTCTAGTAATTCTGGACTTTTCAATTGCTTATTAATAAATAACGAGATCCCCGTTCAGTTTATTTCTGTTGTTTGAACTTTTGAATTTGAATCTGAATTTGAATATTATTGTAATGATTAGTTTTATTAACTAAAAATTTTATTTATTTAAATTGGTAAAATATATTAAAAATAACATATATTCAAAAACACTAAAATTAAAAAGGTTTGATTATATTTTTAATTTTTTTATTTATACTGATTCATAAAATTGGTCTCTTTATTTTAAAAGTTGATCGTATTGATCTCTCTATTTGATTTTTTAACAAAAAAAAATAATGACATGAGATGATTTAAATAATATTGTATATAATAGAATGATTAACACCTATAAAATTGAAATAAAATGTTATAAAAACTTAGATTTCAATTTTGAAATTTTTCATATTTTTAATTTAATTAATAACATATGAATAATTAATGAATCTAGATGGTTCTATATCATATGTCACATCATTAATCCACAAAGATACAAATAGTTCTTATACCTGAGAAGGTTAATCCACAAAGCTTATTTGATTTCTATCTATTTCTTTAGTGGGCTATAATTATAAAGTGTTCGTAAAGATTTTCGCTAACAGGTTGAAACAAGTAATTAGTCAGGTGATTTTAGACAATCAAACTGTTTTAGTGCATGATAGACATATTTTAGATGACATTTTGATTGCTAGTTAAGAGGTTGATGATGTCTACATCAACGGTCACAATTTTGTTTAAGGGTTATCATGTTGGTTCTAAGGAGGAGTTCAAATTATCTCATTGATAGTTTGTTGGTGATACATTAATTTTGGGTGATAAGATTTGATATAATGATAGAGTCATTAAGGCTAATCTACTTTTTTTTGAGATGGTTTCAGGTCTGAAGGAGAGTTTCTATAAAAGTTTGTTTGAGGGTGTTAATGTCAGTCCAGCATTTGTTATTCTCAATTGCAAAGTTGATCGAATGCCTTTTAAAAATTTGAGTATATCTATTAGTGGTAATTCACATAGGTTGTTGTTCTAGTATTCGTTGATTGAGAAAATTACACAAAGATTTTGTACTTAAACTATTCCTTATCGCATTATTAGTTTCTTTTCTTTTCTTCTTCAAGGCTCTGTCGAATTTAATTTCTTACATTAAATCTCTTTTCAAACTGTTTGTGGGGAGTAGTAAGAACGCCTGTAAAATTCATTGTATAAAGTGAGAGAAAAAAAAGTGTCTTATGTGTGAAAAATTATGTTTGGAGTTAATAGGTTGGGGATTTTAATTGTGTTTTATTAGGTAAATGAGGGTGATACTTGGAAACTGATCAAAATGGCATGTGGTTTAAAGTCTTGTTTATAAAGTACGAGTTTAAGGGCTCTAGTGTTGCTTGGAGGTCGAATAAGGATTATAATTGATGGAGAGATCTCTTTAATGTTTGTGAGGGGAGAGAGGAGGGAGGCCTAGTTGGTTTTCTGAAAATTTAGTATGGAAGGTGGTTGATGGGTGTCATACTTCTTTTTAATATGATAAATGGTTGGAGATAGATGCTTTATGTAGCGTTTTGATCAATTGTATGGTCTAGTGATGGACACATCGATTTCAGTTGTGCATATAGAGATTATTTATATGGAAGGAACATTTGATTTTGTAATGCATTGTTTGTTTGAACTACTTGTAGTGTAGGAAAATGTGGATCTGGAAACGCAACCAAGGAGAGATGTACTCGGTTAATGTTGTTCATACTCAATTAGAGGATGCTTCAAATGTGGAGAATGATTCTAGGTGTCAAACCATTTGGAACAAATTGATTTCTTTCAAATTGTCGATGCTTGTACGGGAGCTCATGAACAATAGGATACCACTAAAGATAATTTGGATAGATGTAGTTTGTTAACGCAACAATCATATTTGTGTGTTGGTGATCGTCAACAGGTTGAATTATTACAACATTCATTTTTAGTGCCTTTTGTTTGGTCATGTATGGGTTGATGTTTTGTCGTGGATGGGGTTTTAAAGTGCACTTTTCAATGATGCATGTCATCATGTTAGTCAATTTGAAGACATCTTTTGTGGTAGTAAGAAAATTAATCAAAAAGGTTAAGTAATTCAGATTGTAATGTTACATAGGCTAATGTTACATCTAGTCAGTTGGTGGACTAAGTGAAACTTTTTTCTTGATGATGGCTTAAATCTAAGGCCAAAGGTTTTGTGTTTCATTTTAATCAATGACTGTTATATTTGCTGATTTGTCTTGGCTAGGATCACTTTTTTCTTTAACTATTTTGCTTTTTGTTTGTGAGTTTTGGTGCGTTGCAGACTTGTTGGGTGGTGTTGTTAACAAATCGCGATTCTTTTTGAAGAGGATCCTATGTTACCAAGATTCCTCTAAAAAGTAGATGGTGAAGTCTCAATACATGAGTCTTTGTTCTCTTTTCAAAGTCACTATTTTATTGAAGTCTCAATACATGAGTCTTTGTTCTCTTTTCGTTCACTTTCTTCCACCTTGAACTCTAGCCTTCCTTTTTTATGAAGCTTCATCAGTTATTGATTTAGTACAATATTGAATTTTGGTGAAAAACAACATGGCATTTGTGTAGTATTTTAATCATATATGGAGTTTTAGACGTCTAAATGGAGTCAAATTTAGTTTCAAATGAAAGATATCATCCAAATCTACAATATTTATGAAGATACCAAAATCCAATTTGGATATTAAAATGGTGAAAGTTTTAAGTCAAGTTAGAGGGAGGGCAATTTTAGAAGAACAAGTGTGTTTATTTAACACTACATAGAATTGCATCAAGGAGAAGAGCATTACGACAGCCGTTGCGCTCAGCCATGCGCTACAATGCATTTGGTGGCATAGTTTTTTGTCCAGAGCAATGCGTCCATAATTGTAGCAATGCACTAGTACGCGTCCCATAAGCTCTATTTAAGCTAAAACCACATATTTTTGCAAGGGTTCTAACAGAGGAGGCATTGGAAATCATAATGGGGACATCTTGGAGGCTAGGAACTTTAAGATTTCACTCTTTGAAGCAAGAAGTGAAAATTCATTTCATCTTTCTTATGTGTAATTTCATCTTCTTCATTGTTAATATGTTCTTAATCATGAACTAATTTCCCCATTGATTAGAGATTAGATGAACCTTTTTGAAGTGGTGTAGTTCTGATTTTCATATGTTATTTATGCAATTACAACGTATTTGATTATTGATAATATTTGTGCTCTTAATATTTTTATGTGTTTGATCACCATAGAAAGAATGTGATTTGAGTTCTAATTGTTTTTCTCTCATTTAATTTTCTCTATTTAATTTTATATTTGTTCAAAATTATCAACCAACTTATAAATTTTTTGTTACCTAAGTGTCATGACTTTGTTGCGTTATCGAATAAATAAAAATTCATGTAGATACTATTTTACTTATCACTTTATTACTTGAGCGATTTGGTACACTTGTCAAAGAGTTACCACTTTTCTTCTTTAAGATTTATCTCTTTTATTAGTCTTCTTAATTTTCTATTTTCTCTATGTCATCTCTTTATCTCTCAAGATTTGCGTATAGTGAATCAGTGATACATATGAAGAATGGTGAAGTGAAAGAAGTCTGAGGGAGGGAGGGAGGGAGGGAGAGAGAGACACAGAGGGATGGCAATTATAAACTAAATTTTTAATCCTAACAATCAAACTAATTTTTCCACACACTGGTAATGACCAAGGAAAAAGAGAGATCTATATATTTGATCTCATTCAATTATATATCATTTTTTTTTTTGCTTGTGTATGTTCAAACCGACTATAGGTAGGTAATATTAGAAATGATCAATCCAACTATATGTTCATAAGTCATTCTTCGGACAACAAAGATGTTGAAGTTGACGACAACCACCACAAGCATCTTACCCTAAACCAAGACATAAAGTTTCTTTGGTGGCTTCAAGGACAATTGAGAATGTGTCTGCAAGTGGGATAAGCATTTGAGGCGGTGAATCAGGTGAGAAACATTAATTAAAGAAAAGAACACATATTAAGGATTGATGGAAGGAGGACAATCAATGATTTCATTACGTCTACTCAAAATACAAAGAAAAATGAAGAAAAAAAAGAAAAATAATATACTTCAAAAAAGAAAGAGAAGAGAGACCTATAGATAATCATAAAATAAACTCTAAAAAAAATCGTCATACATAAAAATAATATTATTTTATACTTTTAAAAGTAGAATAGTAAATCAAATATAACTATTCTTTTATAATAAAATAATTTGGAAAGGGTCGTCTTGATACTATAATAAAACAAAAATATTTATTTTATATTTATAAATGATCTAACACGTTTTTACTGAATAATTGTAAATGTGACATGTTGCAAATGTGGCTATTATTAAAAATTAAATATTGATGCCCAGTTGGTTTTGACTTTTTATCATAGATGGGTGGATTTGACCATGATCAAAAGTCGGTATCAACGGACTTTGGCGTTTCCTCCTCGAACACTATTTCAAAAGCTTTTTTCAAAGGCAAAGTTCTGCCGTAAATTTAAAAATTAAAATGTTTTATTATAATTATTTTTCAAATTAAAAAATTAATTATTATTTTTATAAATTAAAGAACTTTTTTATTTAATAAATTTAATAATTATTTGTCAACTTTATATTTTTTAAATGATTATTTGATAAGAAAAAAATTATTTAATTATTTTATAGTTATTATACTAAATTTTTATATTTTATCCCATTTTTAAATTTTATTTTACAAACATTTTGATAAATAGTATTTAATTTTATAATTTTTAAATAGTAAAAATAATTTTCTTTTGAAAAACTCATTTATTTATTAATTTAAAAATAAATATAACCATACATATTGAATGTAAGCATTTACAGTAGAATCTCTTTTTTCTCAAATGGTGTGAAGTAACCTTGTATAATTTTACATTTACACCAACTAAATTTGAGCTTAGCAAATGAAGCGCTTGTTTGGTTGCACATTCAGTAACATCTAACTGTACGTTTACAATTATCAAACCACCCATATTTATTTGGGTTTTGTACCGAGCACCCCCCACTTGTACTTTCCACTTCCTCATCATCAAGGAAAATTTTAAATTGCCCCTAATATTATTAGTAAAAAACCCCAAATTTTTTTTTTCATCCATTTTATTCGAAAGTTTGAATTGTCCAAATTACATTTGCAAATATTCGAACCTTTGAAACTTTCGAAATCCAAAACTAAGATAAATTTCGAAACTTTGAAATTTTTGAAATATTAACTTTCTAAATTTCAAAAGTTTGCATGAAAATGAAACTTTCGAAGTTCATTTTTTCCCAAAATTTTGAAAGTTTCGAAAGTTTCCATGAACATGAAACTTTCGAAATGCAGAAACCTTCGAAACTTTCTGACAATCTGAAAGTTTCGAAATATAAAATTCAGAGATATAAAGTTTTTCAGTTTTGAAACTTTGCTATTCATGGAAAGTTCCGAAATGCATTTTTATTAGTAATAAATAGTAATGAATTAATACTAATAAATAGTAATAAATTTATAATAATAAATTTATAGTAATATATTTATAGTAATAAATTAATAGTATTAAATTTGATATCTAATTTCGGAATTTTCTTTTCAGATTTTCTAAAAATGAATAGAAAATTTCAAAAGTTTGGAATTTTTTGAAACTTTCGAAATTGACTTACGTTTGAAATTTTTGAAAAATATGTATTTCGGAAGTTTCACATTCATCCAAATTTTGGAAATTTTTTGGAAATTTTCATTTCGGAACTTTCATATTCAACGAAATTTCCGAATGATATGTGTTTCGGAAGTTTCAAATTCTTCCAAACTTTCGAAACTTTCATATTCATCAAAAGTTTCGAAATTGGTAATTATTTATGTAAAATTATATTTCGAAAGTTTCTAATTTAACAAAAGTTCCGAATAAATAATAAAACTCACTTTTAATTATTTCGAAAGTTTAAAACTTTCGAATATTAAGAAATTTTTTGTAAGTTTCGAAAGTGGGGGTGAGAAAAGAGAGTGATAAAATAAAAAGGGTAAATAGTCATTAGAAAAAAATGAAGAGGTGAGAGGTAAAAATGGAGGGGTGCACGGTACAATTCTCTATTTATTTTTGGTGAATAAACCCCTCTTTCTCAATATTAGAGAAGAGACGGTGGATTGGGCTTCAAGCCCATTACTTTAATAATTAATTTATTTTTGAAGAGTTCTTTATAATTAATGAAAAACTAACAAAATGGAAGTATATTCTTTCAATAAAAATAACGTGGAAGATCCATTATTTTTATTTTTTTAACATGTTTTTACCTTTACTTAATAAATTTATTTAGCCATAATATAAAAAGACAAACAAAAAAAAAATCAAAGATAACGATTATATATATATCTAATTAAACTCTATATTAACGAAAAAATATTCTACACAATATGTTTTTTTCATTTAAAAGGTTTTAATAATTTATAAATACTTAAATTAATAATGCATCATAAAATTGAAATGTCAAATATAAATTTAATTTAATTTTAAGTATACATATTAAACGTAATTATACATCTAAAATCAATTTTGGTTTAAACTATCCAATCAATATAAGTTGACTGGAAATAACTTTTATAAAATTGTAACAAACTTTTCTTGATTGAGTCAATGGAGATCTATATTTATGGACAAAGAAAGTAAAAAACATTCATAATGCTAGGGGTAGTTTTTGATTTATATATGTTCTAAAATTTTGAAAAACTAAAACCAATTTTAATTTTAAGTTTTCAAATTCAGTTTTTATTTTTGTTTTTCAGTTTTAATTATGAGTTAAGTTTCAGTTTTTATTTTTTTGAATTAAATCACTCTGTTTACCTCATCTCATCATAAATTAATCAAATATATACAAAAATTATTACATAAAAATAATTTAAAATAAAAAATATATTAAAATTTAGATTAAATAAGTTTTTAGTTATTATAAAATTTTAAAATTTTATTTTTAGTCTTTATAAAAGAATCTCAACTTTTTAGTCCCTAAAAAAAGTTTATTCACTTTTATTTTCTATTTTAAAAGTTTTTTTATATAAAAAAATAATATTTTAGTCAATATAAAATCTAAATCAGAATTACAAGTGAATAATTTTTTTTGAGGACTAAAAATTTATTTAATACTTAAAATTTAAATTATTTTAAAGTAATTTAAATATAATAAAATTTTACTTTATTTATAATAATGTTAATAACAATAGTCAAAAAGTAGTAGTTCTGGGATGTGACTATAGTAACTGTGGTCGATCATAAAAAATAACTTCAAAAAATAATTGACAATAAGAGAAGATAATCACCACGAACGGACTCTAAAATTATAAAAATAAATAGAAAATGTGAAAATGAGTAGAAAACTTGATAGTCGGCACAAGACATTGACAATACCAACATGAACATCTGAGAGAAAGGAACTAGTAAACGTCCGTTGGAGGGAGTGAAATGCTGCCCTCTACTCAACCTAGAAATAAGAAGAAGAAAAAAGAAAGACATCAATATCATATCATTTCAACAGAAAATTAAACACACGCTTTGCGGGTCAGAGCTGCAACTAGAGAAGTAGCTGGATAGATATACTATCCTATACTAGATAGAAGTTGGTTGAGTTAATATATAATCAATAAAATGAATTGGTCTATGCAAGATAAAAGAAGGGATCTTTGATTCTATTTTTGGAGTCCAAATTAATTTTTTAGAATTGTAAAGGTTAACTTTAATATGATTGAAAAATCTAGACTAAAATTAAATTAAGTTTAAAATTTATTGTCTTTATCTTTAGGATTAATTTTTAACATTAAATTTAACATTCAATTCATATTTATATGAATACTAGTGTGTGACTTTGAGCAACATATAAAGCTTACGTACAGAGTATGCTGTCACCTACATAAACAATTTTAAATCAAAATTAAATTTCGATATAAATGCTGTGGATAAAATATATTTTTGTATTAGTAACTAGACTTAAATTTCTATTAGTAATCTAAAAAATCTTAACAAAGATAAGTACAAAAAACCATAATTATAAATTTTTATTTGTGATGTTTTTGTTTTTTAATAATTTGTTAAAGATATTATTGATTTTTTTTAACTAAAACTAATATTTATAGATATCATATTAATTGTAAAAGAAAAATAAATAAACCGAACAAACTAAAAACGATACATAACTTATCTGCAATATTAGTAATTGGACTTTAAAGAATACTTAGTGATATAAAGACAAATAAAACAGTAGTAGAAACATACTCTAATTTGTATTTAAACATCTTATTTTTTAAATTATATAATATATAAATAGATCGTGTATATTATTTTAACTAAATCTAAAATTTCTCTTCCTCTTTTACAAATCCCTTCGAAATGTAGGAAGATTTAAAATAATTTTAGGAGAAATTTTACTTTTCTCCCTTCATTTTTTAAAATTTGAACCAAACATATATTTTTTGAAATACTTTAAACCTTCTTATCAAATCACATCCTTAGTGAGTTGGTATTTGCTATAGATATTAACGGGGGAAAGCATGATACCACTTACGTGCTATTCAATTTGCAATTGTTCTTGTTGCATCCAGGGAGACCTTTGAGTTGGATTAAAAATACGTTAAGGACAACAATAAAATTAATCAAAATAACAAATTTGAATATTAGACTACTATTTTAAATTGTAAGGTTTTTTTTTTCTTCTTCATTTTTCTAACTCTTTGGTAGAGTTTTCTAAGAGGAAAGTCCATGTATAGTTGATATCATAGTATGTGTGAATACTTACATGGTTCACCTTCAAAATTGTGATAAAGACACAATTGTGATAAATACCATAACTTTTCCCACAAAAAATAATTGGTCATAAGCACTTGTCAACCTAAGGCAACTTTTAAGATGAGACCGTTTAAAGGCCATAATAGAATTCTAGTAAATTAGTAACTCTTTCTTTTATCAAAACTATTTTTTAGACGTTTTATAATATATAATCTACTATATTAATATATTAGGAAACTAGGACAATAGGAATCACTTATATCTAAAGAGTCGTAGAGGGATTTGAGGAAGTCAATGGAGTGGCATTAGATTCTGTGGAACTGGAAGCCATATATGAGGTGAGGTTGATAGATGCAATAAATGTTAAGACAAAATTCTAAATTAATATTTTGACGATAATTAAACAAAGGTTAATTAAGATTTTTAATTATGATTCTAAGTGTTTTGGAATTTAACATGTGTATTTGAGTGTGTTAATCAAGATAGATACCAAACATTACAAAGCAGATCATATTAAAATAAAGAAATCTAATTCAGTGAAACGAAGAACATTCTTGACAAATTTTTAGAAAATAAATAACGTTCTCCACATCGATAAATTAACAAGAATGATCAGATTCTTAAAGAAAAGATTAGATCCAGGAATTGCAATCCATTCCAGAATTTCACCAAAAATATACTGGGATCAATCCAACACAAGAATCACTCCAAGATTCAAAGGCAAAAGACTATGTTTCACAAATTCATAAAGCAAGATCATTCTTCAATTTAAGCAAGCCGAAGTACAAGACTGGCAGGCTGGAAAAGACACATATGTTGTACTTTCAAACAGACATACACACGTAATTCAAGGCAATGGATCACTTTAGACAACTGTCAAGATAAGATTAAAAGTTAGCTTATTTGAAGGAAAAATCGAAGATCATTCTTGATTCATAAGAACATTCCTGATTCTCCATATCTACCATAAATAAGAATGATCAGATTTTTATGTAAAAGATTAGATCCAGGAAGTGTTATTCATTCCATATCTTCATCAGAAATACACAAGGGTCAATCTAAACAAGAATTATTCCAGAATTCGAAGGTTCAATACTTTGCTTCTCAAAATACATAAAGCACAATCATTCTCTAAGTCAAGCAAGTGCAAGTACAAACTGACAGGCTGGAAAGGACACTGCTGTTGTACCTTCAAACAGACCTGCACAAGTGATTCAAAGCTTGTAATCATTTCAGACAATTTTCAAGATCACTAAGTCAACTCATCACAGATATATTCAAAGAATATTCTTGGATCACAAGAACATTCCTGCTTTCAGCAAAAACATTCTTGCTTTATGGCTGATCTTATCCACTCATTTACTCATGATAGTTGGACTATTTCCAACGGCCAAATGAGTTGTCATAAGCCCTCTTGAAGCCTATAAATAAAACCTCAACATGAAGAACATATTAGAGTTTCAAGTGCGAAACAATACATCACTCATTCAATTATACTCGAATTCTCTTTAGCTTTCCAATCATTTCTAAGTTGTAGTTCTGTTCTTAGTTTGATATTAGAATCAGTTTCTACCGAGTTCTAAATCTAGAATCTATTCTCAAACACGAGTTGAGCATACTCAGATTCTAACAATCTCAAAATCATTACTTTGTCACTCAAGGCTATATAGTTGACATAGCTTGAATAGTTTGTAAAAATCCTTTTATGTTTAAAAGGTAGTTTGTAAAAATCCTTTCTAAAAGAGTATAAGGTAACATGTGGAAATCCTTTCTAGGTATAAATGTAGTACTTTGTAACAGATCAAGATTGATCTGTAAAAGCTGTATGAAAACCAAGAACGATCTTGCTTTGAGCACTTAGTGGAAAATCTCACAATTGTGAGGACTAGACGTAATCCGTGTTGAGTGAACCATGATATATCTTTGTGTGATATCTCTTCCCTTATCTCTATTTACCTTTTATCTTCTAATTAGTTATTATATATATAAGTTAATATTGTTGTTTTTCACTAACCAAGAATGTTCTTCGATTGTAACTAAGATCAATCTTGAGTTAAACATTTTAGTTTTTAACATGAATTTTAAAAAGGGGCAATTATAATTCAAACATATCTTCCTTATAATTGACATTGTTACTTAAATTGGTATTAGAGCCAGTCTCTAAGGATTAACACCTAAAAAGTATTAAAGCAAAAGATTCCAGAAAAAAATGTCAAAAGCCAAATACATTGCTAAAGAAAGGTCATCAAATTGACTACCTTACTTTGATGGCTCATATTATTATTTTTGAAAAAACAAGATGCAGATGTTTCTAAAGTCACACGACACATGTATATATGTGGCGCATCATTATAGATGGAGATTTCATATTAATAGCTGAACAACACTTAAAATAAAGGCACATAGAACTACAGTGCAGTAGCTAATGTGTATAAATTAGTCAAGAAAAAGTGAATACATTCAATTATGATGTGTTGTGCTTAAGTTATTTGTTAGGCACCATAATGTTCTACCTAGAAAAGTATAGCTCCGAATTGGTGGCTTCATTTCAAATACTTTATTTTCACTTTCTTTCCGTTCTCTCTAATTTCTGAAAGGGGAAGTGTCAATAGATGTAATAAAACCATTTTTGTGTTGTTGTATCTAAAAGTTCTATTGGGATAGTTGGTTGCTTGGTTCATGGACGGTCCCAAAATCTTCGTGACCAAGTGGTAAGAAGATCGTTTTCCTTAATAACATGTAAGCCAACACATTGTCGATGCTTAAAGCACAAAGTGTTCTTGCAAGTTGGATTTTTCTAAGAGATGTGATAACATCATCCGCACATCTTCACCCAATAATTTTAGTTTGCGGTATTTCTTTTATGAATAATAGTATAGCCTCTGAGCAAATGGTCAAGACTCAAGAGTTCGGTTTTTGCTGCTCACAGTGAGATATCCTCTGATGGTAGTGGGAACTGCAGATAGGAATCTTATTGTCTTCAACTTGCAGAATCCTCAGGTGATATTTTATTCTAAAATAAATTTTCATAATTTTGTTGCTTGTAGCTTTGTAAGCAGTAGGTTGGTGTTCTAATGTGAACTATGAGTTTTATGCTTTAAAGACAAAGTTTCAACTATTAATTCTTTTCAGGATCCACTTGGGTTAACGGGTGCTTATAATTTTTTCAACATCATGTGAAATCTGCTTTTTCTCTATGCAAGTGTAATTTGTAGTTTATACTTTTCCAAATATCGTCAGTGGCAATCCCTTGATTTTCTCAACTATTTTCACTAGCATATATGAATTGCACAATGTTAATTACTGGAGTTTGATCCAGATCATTTGAACTTTACTTAGTAGTATCATGCCTTGGAAAAACATTAAAGACCAATTAAATCCGTAAAATAACTTGGTGCTTTAAGGGTATGTTTGGGAGTTGGGTTTTGGAGGGCTAAGCCTATATTTTGACTTTTTTTTTTCAGATTTAAAAAAATTGAAAGAATGATTATTTAACATTTCAATCACACTTAATACAATTTTAGAAACATTTTATAGCTTCCTTAATTAACAAAGAAAAATAAGCCTACCAAATCCCTCCATCCAAACATATCATAAGTGTCTTGATAACCATGTTTTTCTTTACTATGGTTAAAATTTGTTATGTTTTCATCATGTGGATTACATCTTATCTTTTTAGGCATCCAACAAGAGAAAACAAGTAATTTATTAGTAACTGCTTATTAGTGAAAATTGAGTAAATTTAAGGTGAACTCATGGGCTATGCAATGCAACCCAAGCTGAACATGGGCTATATGTCTGACTGTCTGTTAAAAACTGTTTTGTTCGTATGTCCTAATTTTCTGGTTTTTTATATTACACCTTTTCACTGACTTCTTGTTTTCGGAGATGAAAAATTAAGCGCATATACATATTAATATTTGAGGAGCTATATTGATTTCAATACATGTTGATGTTATATGCTTTTCTTGTAACTAATGTTTAAATCTTAACCGACCGAGTAAAAAAGGATAGTATCACCCCTAAAATATTAGACAAGATGTGTTGCTGCTTTTCCAGATCAACAAGGTTTTTTGGTATGTATTTGCTACTCACTTGCATTCAATACAGTTATAGAAGCCTGAAGTCTTAATTGTTGCCTTTTTATTTCATTCCACCACTGCAATGATGTGGGGGCAATTCTCCACTTGGTTTGGAACTTGTATGTTCATACTGTGAAGAACCTCTAGAGCTTGAGGATGCTCTAATTGGTACATTACACTGAAGTATTTAGACAATTGTGTTATCAATGCATTATTTGCTAGAGGTTGTTACTTTTTTTCCCCAAACTCTCCTTCTCATTTGTCCTTTCTTTCTGAATGTGATCTTAGAATGAGTTAGATTGTGTTATGTTGCTTCAAGTTTCAAATCCTTGTTATCATGCACCAAAACAAAGAATCTTTAACACCAAACACCTTCTGCCCGTTGCTACAGCTCGTGAGAAGGAGTGTTTAGGTAAAAAAAGTAACCACTTTTAACCTCTGCTTTTTGTCCTTGTCCCAGAAATTAAAAGCACCGTCAGATCCTGCAGCAGTTGCGAAGGTGTGATGTACTTGAACACAAAGACATTAAAAAGATCTTGTACAAAAGAAATAAAAATATTAAATTCATCCACAACCTTCTAAATAAGATTTAAATAATTTTGATATTATGTAGTTTATTATCGGGTGAAAATTTAAGGAGTTGGTGGCCGAATACAAGAAGTTAACGTATTGAAATCAATAGCTCCTCAAATATTAATATGTATGTGTGCTTAATTTTTAATCATCGAAAACAAGAAGAGAAATGGTGAAATATAAAAAACCAGATAAGAATAAAACAGTTTTTAACAGACACTCAGACATATAAAATCATAATTAAGAAGAAAAAAAATAGTGTCAACAAAGACACTCATGTTCAGCTTGGGTTGCATTTAGGGACGCGCATGGTTTGTTTTTTTTTTAAAAAATCAAACCATATTCATTTTAAAATTAATATATAGATTTAAATTTATAACTAAATCTATTATTTGGTTTAAAATCAGTTATAAAATCAATTATAAAACTGATTATGGTTAAATAACTGATTCTTAGATAAGTAATCGGTTTCAAAAAATTTAATTTTAAAATTAATTTTTTCTCAAAATCGGTTAAAATTTGATTATTTTTTAATATTTATTTTAAAAAAATTATTTATTCATAGTTTAAAAATCGGATATTTTTTAAAAATTGATTATTCATATTTAAAAATCAACTATTTTTATAAAATGAAAGTTCAATAAAAAAACATAATCAACTATAGAATTATTTTCTCTTGTGATTAAATTGAACATCTTCAACTGCTTATAATAATTTGTGATTAAATTTGATTTATTACTAATTTCATTAAGACTATCGAATCTGATTCATACTAGTTCAATAAATTGCTTATTATTAAAACCGTATAAAATACGAACACTTGAAAATTTCTTCGATCAAATTAAACAATTACTATACTATAATAAAACCGTAGAAAATACAAACACTTAAAATTTTGCTTCCAACACCGAGATGGATACCAACACCACCGGGTGGAAAGATGAGCAAAGTGTTGAAGTTGGTTTTAGGTACATTTTTCTCTAAAATATATTACTTCGTTATTAAAACATGTATAACTGTAATACATTTAAAATTATCTCCTACTAAGATTATATTATATGAGTATAAGAATCTAAAGCATTCTAAAATGATTTGCAAGTTCTATATGATCCATTAGTATTAATATTCTGCTGAAAGGTTTCAGAGCTACTGGATTGTTATTACCTCGTATTGTTGTCATAATATGTCGAAATAAAGTTAAGATATGGAAGATTATACTAACACAATTCAACAAAATAACAAGGAACAATCAACACATAGAAGCCTTCTTTGAAAGTCAAGGTCCTCTTAATCTAAAAAGATATAATTTCTCTAATATAAAGAAAATGAATAAATCTTTCAAAGTTAAACTCGAAGAAGGTGGTTATGGTTCTGTATACAAAGGAAAATTGCTCAATGGTTGTTCTCTTGCGGTAAAAGTACTTAATGAATCCAAAGGGAATAGAGAAGAATTCATCAATGAAGTTGCAAGTATATGCAAAACTACATTTAAAATTCATCCTTTAAAAATCAGTAATTTAAGAAATTATGTTTAAAATATTTAGTTTATCATATTTTAGTCTTCCTCAATAAATATTAAATATCTTAACTCATTAACTAGTTATCATACAATATGATTGGTTAGTAATAAACAATTGATTAAATGAAGTTAGTAATATTTCAATGAAGTTAGTAATATCTCAATGAAGTTAGCAAGAAATTGTCAGAAAACACTGCCGAAAGGTGGAAGGTCGGTGGGGTGATGACAAAATCAGAATCGTTTTGGAGTTTTGAGGATTTAGGATTTTTGGGAGTCGAGTGGATAAAATTCAGATAAAAACCAAATTTAAATATAAAACATAAGCGGGTATCCAACCGATTGATAAATAAACCGAATTATAACCATATTATTTTAACCGAATATTTAAAATTGATTTGGATTCGGTTTTGGATTTCAGTCTCATAACAGATTTTTTGCACAACCCTAATTTTATTGCATAGTCCATGAGTTCACTTTAAATTTACTCAATTTTCTCTAATAAGCATTTACTAATAAATTACATGTGTGTTTGATTGAGATCCATGGATCTAATTGTGTACTCAACCTCACGAGGATGATCTACAAGTCATGTTTTGGACTTAAGGCTTTATTTTAATTGATGTAACTTGATGTATTAAAGAATAATTTTATAATTCTAATATTGTTGCTGTAATTTAATTACGTAGTTCATTAAACTAAGTTGTAAACTCTGATGTTTAAATATAGTTACAAGTTACTTTAATGATGTGTATTGTTGATTTATAATACTTGTCTCTATTTGATTAAGGTGTATGGATTCAATTGTAAAATTATAGATAATTAGTAATGGGTCTTACAATATATATGTATGATAATTAGTATAATGTATAACAATTAAACTCTTTATGATAATTAGTATAAGAGAAAATAAGTCATCCTAAAATCTACTAAATCAAATATTTTTATTTGTTGACAGTCTATTAAACACTTAATAAAAAAAATAAGAAAAATTTGTCATATTTACTTAAATTTATTATTATTTAATCGATGCGTCAAACTTAAATGTGTAACAAAAACTCAAGTTTCGGTCTTTGTTACTCCGCGACCCCGTCTTCCATACATGAATCGGGTTCGAACCCGAATTGAACTCTAATCCCTTTTTCAATTTACGATTTCGAATTCACCGTTTGCTTCCGTTGAATCTGCCTTTGAAGAGTTCACTTGCGGCAAGTTATAGAAACAGGTATAGCGAGTTCTACAATTTACAATTTGTGCTTCTGTTATGAAGTCCAAGGTGTGCACAATTATCATAATTTATAGTAATACAACATTCTATTCAATGAGTTTGATTATGTGTTTGATATACTTAATCTAGCTAAACATTGTTTAACTTAAAATTGTGGATTGGTTGTGTTGTGTAATTAGTTATCTAGCAATGTAGTTTTGTGAATGTTTGTCGTAGTTAGCAAATTGCTTACTTGTTTCAGGAGCTATGTTGTGACTTAGATCTTATCTTTTTGGATTGGTTTATTTGAGATTATTTATTCGGATATTAATTGTTGTGACATATTCTTTTACTATGTCAAATTCGTTATTTAGAATAAAACATTATGATATTAAATTGCACGTTTTGCTATTTTTAAATAGTAATTTTTTTCTAAAAACTTGTATTTCGTACCACCTAAATTGGACTTGCACTCTCAAAATGTTAAAAATTCAAATTTATCCCTTTAATTTTCATTCAATTAATGGTTAAAAAACATTACTCCAAAATCTTACCCCCTCACCAAAATTTCTAGTAAGTATTTTTTTTCCTCAAAAATCCGATACACAATTTATAACTACTGTAAATTTCGGCACAAAATTTTCGGTAGTTACTTTATTATATTGAAAATTTGTGTCTTAAAATTTCTGGTAGTTAATTTTACATTACCGAAAATTTCAAAAAAATTTAAAATTTTCGGTATGTATTATTTATCTATTTATTTTTAAATTTTGTTTTGTTGAAGTAGGGATGGAAAAAAAACACCACCATTATATATAGATTTGACTGAAACATTCATAACTGATTAAATTTTTGAGTCACGAGAAGCTATCATATCAGAGGCAAGAGAGGTTGACCGACAAAATCGAGTAGCTGTTATCATTACTCGTTTGTTCTGACATAGAGACCGAAAAGAGATGAAGGAAGTCAAAATTAATTATTAGTTGTGATAGAGGTGGAAAATATAAGTCAAATAAAAGTAACTCAGGGACTTCAACTAAAAGGTGTGGATGTCTGTTTATACTTAGATCGAGACCATTAAAAAATGCTGAGAAGTATGTTTGTTGGATTCATACTCGTGAAGACTCCCATGTTGTAAGGGATATGTTTTGGATAACAAAATCAAATACAAGCTGTTGATTATGTTATTATTTTATGATGATGAGAGTTACGTAATAAGATAACAAAATCAATTATTCTTATTGTTTGTCAGTTTAAAACTAGTTTACACTAACAATGCACCTTCTATTTTCTCATATTAAAATGAATTCATACATATTTACACAAACATGTTTATTCTTCTATAACTTTTTTTTTCATTGAAAAAGCTGGACAATTTAGAAGTAACGGTCTGTTTGGATTGATTTATTTGAGTTTATCTATTGGACATAAAAACTTGTGAGATTGTTTGAAAGAGCTTATGAAAACAACTTATGATACAAATCTCATCATTGATACATCGTGTTTATATTTTGGGTTATTATGATTGTTAAGAATTAGAGAGGAAAAAAAAAAAGAAGGAAAATGAGGTTTAATTTGTGCATGTTTTGTCAAAAGAGAAAAAATGGGTAAACTTAGCTTAGAAAATTTGTCCGCAAGCTAGATATATCATCTTGTAGTGTGCACAAGTTTTGTGGTGTATTTGATTGAGATCCATGGATCTAATTGTGTACTCGACCTCACAAGATTTATCTCATATCTCTAATGAATTTGGATTTAATGCAGTAAAGACTGCATGTAGTTATGCAGTTTGAGGATCTGTGACTGTCTGATTGAGATTGGATGGTCAAAATTTAAAACTCTAATTTTATATTTGATAAAAATAATCAAATGTATTTGAAATTTGGACCGGTCGATCTCAATTAGATTGACAAAAGCACAATAAACTTAGCAGTTAAAGAAAAATTTTAATTTGCTTTCAATTTATTGCTGATACCGCTTAATAAGAGAAGAAGGATCCAAGATATAAAATTTATGCCTATATTTCATCTTTCAAGTTGAATGCTTGAAAGTTATAACCGAGGGGAAACTCTGAAGTTGATTTGAGGTGGTGACTAGTGAACGGAAATATGCGGATGAGGTTTAACATCGAGTTTATCATGGTTCATCTAATGGTAGAAAAAGATTGTGTATGGTGTATACTTATGTCCGTTGTGTATATTAGAATTAATCATAATTATATCACAAGTTTTAAAGGAAAGTCTAGTATGCAAAAGTGAGTTTCACAATGAGTATATTTGGTTGGGAGAAGAAAATAAGGAGAGAAAAAGCGTGAGAAGAAAGAAAAAGAAAAGAAAAGGTAAAGAGAAGAGTATTATATTTTTTAATCGATAAAAATATTATAAAGTCATCCGGTGTACTCCTTTTTTGGAGATGGAAAAAGAAACATACATATTTAATTCACTTTAGATAATTTTTTCTTAGTTTTTTTCTTTAACCAAAGATGATTTTTCTCCACTGATAAAAATTTCTCTACCATTTAGAGCTTAAGAGTCATTTTAGATAAACAACTTAATCATTTATAAAATAAATGCTTATTATGTAAATATTTATGTAAGTTATTTTTACAATTAAAGAGAAAATATAGTTAAATCATAGAAAGTTGTATTTATAAACTACTATTCTTGAAAGTTTATAGAATTTTATCTATAAGCTTATTCAAAATACTTAATCAAGGGATTAAATTAGTAAATAAGTTCATATTTTTGCTTTAATTTTTCATGATAAACTATTCATAAGTTGTTGATGCATAGAAGATTTCCTATTACAATGAAAATTTCCCATCACCATGCAAGAGGTGTGGGGTGGAAATGTAACTGTTCAAACGAATAGCAACTGCACCAAATGCCTCTAAGAAATCTGTTACAAAACGTGATTGTATTGATTTCATAAAATCAATTTTATACATTAGCATTTCTATTTCTTGTGTGTGGGAGGGCTGCTTTTTCATTTTATCTGCAAAATAAAATTTTATGCGCTGTCTCCAAATTTCGTTTTTCCTTCTAATTCACTTTTCAACGTTTTGCAACTGTATGAAAAGTGAGTTTTATTTAATAAAACTTGTTTATATTTCTAGCACAGTGGCAACAGATAGTAACCTTAAAATATCAGAATTTAAATTTTCTCAAAGAATAATTGTAAATTGAATATTAATGTCATTTTGGGTAATAAAAATAATTTTTTTTTTAAACATTGAATGAGTTAAAATATCATTAATCAAGAAGTTGGCGAACGTCGCTAAGTGTTTAAAGCAAATGCGTCAAAAAAATTGAATAGAGTTCATGCTGATTTGGGAAAATAATATATGCGTATATAAATAGTTTATCGAGTCAACTGTCATGACCGTCGCTTTGGCCGAGTGGTTAAGTCGTGTGCCTGCTAAGTACATGGGGTTTCCCCGCGAGAGTTCGAATCTCTCAGGCGACGTTTAGTTTTTATATTTTAGTAGGCTTAAAATAAAGGAGTTAAAAGGTCATTTTTATCTGTTAATTTTTTTTTAGTCGTTGGACACTGATTTTCAAATGTGTATAAGGAATCACTAATTTTTAAAAAGATAAAAATGTACTTTTGATCATCTTATTTTAAAAATAATTAAAATAAATGAGCAAGGAATTTTATATTTTAAAAAAAATTAGCTGACAATTTTTTTAAAGTCCACATAATTATAAAAAAAATTAATGTCACGTTAATGTTAACCAAGTCAAAATTAATGAACTATAAAAAAAATGATTTTAATATTTTTTTAAATTTTATTATTATATAATAATAATTATTTTATTATATTAGTTATAACTCATGATTTTTAAATTTATTATTTTATATATATGAATGAGTGCGGGCAAGGAAACCCAAATATGTCGTGGACGAAAATGATGACTTAAATTTTACACTCAATAAAAATAGGGGCATGTGCAAGTTTTCTCCTACTAGTTAGTTGGGTGTGAGGGTGAGAGAGACAAAACCCGCCTTGTTGCCATGTATATCTATTGTCGAAAGATACACATGAACAAACTTAAAATCAGAGACCAAAATTTTTAATAGAAAACATTTGAGAGACCATTGTTTGAAGAAAATTTTTAGAGTGCGTAAAAACAAAATATGGCATAATTATAGATATAAAAAAACTTATTTATATTTTAATGACAATAAACCTTTTGAGGGTAAAATGTTAAGTTTTAAGAATGTTGGTCTACTTATGTTTGCATGTGAGTTTTTGAACAAGAATCACATTAGTGGATAAGTTAGAAGTCATATCAATAAATGTAACGTATTCACTCAACAATGAAAGAATCATAGTAGCATCAGAAAATTACATTAGTAGCATCAGAAAATTATGAAGTTCATAATGTTATCTGAAAATTAAAAATGTTCTTGTTCATTGATGCTTTACAAGACTATGATTGAATTCATGTAACACATCTCATATTGATTTTTTGTTTTATATGTCTTGAAGATATGTTACACCAATACAAGATCAACTATGAGTGTTATCTATACAAAAGATTCTTAAGATAAGAAACTAAACATTCAAGGATGATAAAAGAAATGATATTGTCATATTGGATCGTCAACAACAAACATAGTAAACCCTTGCATGAGTAAAACGTACAATGAAGCTCGTACCTTGTTGTCACACCATTGCAAGTAGTGCACTATGTCAACAATGGCACAACAAAGAGTAAAACTTAGAGTTGAGGATGTCACTGGTTATTTTATACAATACGACATCAAAGAACGATCATCTCATGATGAATACAATCTTGTCTACACTGAAGCATCTCAAATACATTAAATGGTGATTGAATTTGGTGATTTATGGTTGAAATTTGGGGAGATTGAATATGAGTGATTAATGTTTAAAAATTATGGTGATTCATGTTTGGTGTGATTGATGTGTTCATAATTAATATTATGAATTTTTTAGAAGAAATTTATGCGTGAATTGGTGGAAAATGGATTTAATTCAATTTATGCGTGGATTAAATTTGGAGATGTGATTTATGTGTGTTTGTGGAAATAGAAATTGGATGGAAGAAATATGTTTGAGTATGTTGTGTGTTGTATTTGAAAAATCATTAGTGTTAAATGAGTATTAAAAATGAGGAATCTTTTAATAGTTGCATTTACTTAATGGTTTTGGTGAAAAGTGTTAGAGTATGCTCATGTATTTCATAGTACATGGTAACCGGATGGGCCATGGTGTTAGTGGTGACCGGATGGGCCACCAGATGATGCTATGTGATTTGTTGGTTCATCTTATCCTTACGGAGATTATTGCGTCGTGCTGATATGTGAGAGATTGCACTCTAGAATGTGCTAATCTGTGAGAGATTGCACTCTAGAAAACAGTGTAAGACATGTGATAGACGACACTTTAGTAAATCATGCAGGCTTGTGATAGGTGGCACCTTGGTAATTAGTACAAGACCTGTGATATGTGGTACAATTATGATTTACGCCCATTCGAGGAGGGTTTTGGTTGGAATTCCGGAATCATGCATTTTGGCATATACGCATTGTATTAGGGTGCTTGGCACGCGAGTCATGTTTGATATATTGTGATGATTCTATATAAATACTCAATTGTTATTTTTGATTGTGTCGTAATTGCTAAGTGTGATGATTGATTTTGTGTTGTAAGTGTTGAATGATTTCAAAACGTATTCAAAACTGAAAATCTGCATTTTTTGCAGTTGTATTCGAATACGACAACACATATTTTGCCACTGACTTGCACTATATTTGAATACGAGATTTCTGTATTCGGATACGACATGATGCTTTTTCCCACTAACATGCACTGTATTCGGATACGACAGGATAATTTTTCCCACTGAATTGTCATGTCTCGTATCCGACTACATCCTGTCTCGTATTCGATTATAGTTTTGCTGATTTTGCTACTAACTTATGAATTAGCACTGTATTCGAATACAAGGATGCTGTACTCGAATACGACAGTGCAGTTTTGTTAAAAACTTCATTTTTCAACTTTGACTTTGCATGTTTGACATATGAAAACTCTTTCAAGGAGTATACTAAGTTGAAAGGTTATTTTGTACATTTAAAATATAAATGTTAAGTGTTATTTGTTAATTTTGGTTGGTGACCCTTTACAATTATTGTGGAAATATGGGTTTTGCCCTCAGATGAGAACTAGGATCATCCTACTGGTTAGTACCTTGGAGATGGAAAGGTAGTTAGACATACCTGACCGAAGTTGTGTCAGGAGGATCTTGCGGGCATGGAGATCACCTGAGTTTTGTAGTTTTTGTAGCATGATCAGAATAGGTGGTTGTATAGGGACTAGATGTCTTTCTTTTGTGGTTGTATTTATTTCATTTTGGAAGACTATATCTATGTTTAAACTGTCTGATGACTTTTCTTTTGATGGGTCCATGCTCCACTTTTTGATGTGACGTGGGAAAAATCAAGATTCTTGGGGCAGTGCTTTTATGCAGGTGTCTGCCGAGAATACCCCAGGGGTATGAGCTATGTCTGATAGGTCTTATAGCCCCGATGTATTTTGTTGTTTAAATACTTTGGATATTTGTTTCAAAAAACTATTTCCGCTGCTTGTAAATATTGTTGACTTTTGTCGTTGTGTTACGACTTAAATATTTGATCCAAAATTATTTCTTTCTTTATTTCTGAAATTTAAGTTTTAGTTTTAAGAAAAAAAAGGTTGTTACAATACTCATGAATGATCTCTTTACTATTTTCCTCAAACATTGGTTCGAACAAATCTCCAACTAGGAATGAAATGTCTTTAGATCCACTAGATTGTCATGAAAGTCTTTTGACTTTAGTTCTTGGCTTTACGTTGTCAATGGCAACAAGGTGCCCCATTTTGATGATATTGTGGATGTTGAACACTGGTGCAAAGGAGGATACCATGTGCTCATCTTGTACAACTCCTCCTACTACCTATAGAACCTTAATGAGATGAGTCCTTATTAGCACAATTGTAATGAGTTTTGAGTAGGGTACAATCTCGATCTTGCCTTATCTAAAATTGATGATATAAGACCTCATATGTTGAAGTACCATGTTAGGAAAATTAGTCTTGATCTTCGGGAAGATGTTCCACATCAACCCCTTGTGGTATTTGTTGTAAGACCAATAATTTATTTATAGCAAGAATTAGGGCTTATTGTCTATTTGTGCATTTTGTTGTTTATTTTTTCATTTGTTTAATGTTTACATTGTTTGTTTGTGTGTAAATTTTTTTGTAATTGTTCTTTTTCGGCAAGTTAATATATGAACAATTATTTGGAAGTTTTACTTGATGTTATATGACTATGTGAATGCCACCAAAATTCAAACGGAAACTTTATATATCAACTGTAATGAAATTTGATCTCATTATATTTTTCTAAGCTAAGGAACAAAAAATTTATTCGCAAAATTATTGAAAATTTTTAATTAGGAGAATTATTTTATAATTTTTCTATTACCGAAAAAATTATATGGAAGTGATATGCAACTCATTTAAGAAGGAAATCAGAGACGGTGCAAGATGAAGTGACTTAAAGTCACAAAATATCTAGATATTTTTTTACTATATAGTAATACTTTATAAGGACCAAAATAAGTTATCTTACTCTCCCTTTTTGTATGGACTAGAATGTCTTGTGTAAGAAGGATTATATAAATAATGAGTTAGTAAAAGGTTGGGGAAATATTTTTGGAGGTCTGGTTAAAATTATTTATTGAAGAATAATTTAATCGAATTACGGAGGATTTATGATCAATAAATATTTTACGATATCTCGCATTTCTGTTAAATTCGTCAATCAATTGGATTGTGAAAATAATAGATAGTTTTACTAAATTAGAGCTAGAAATGAGTGATATGTGTAAGAATAATAAGATGATGTAATGATGTGTTTTAGGTTAGTAGTAATGTGAGACCATTTGTATGGATGTGAAGGGAAGGATGAACAAGAAAAACTAGAAGGACACATATATCTAAGGTGGGGCGAAAATCACATACATTTATTCATCTCTTCACTTTATTTGAGGTTCATTGAAAATATCAAGTTTATCCATGTTAAATGCCATAGTGGAGGCAGAAGAAATGTTACCGAGGGTAGAACAAGAAGCATAACTTTAAGCTATTAGAGAATTCATAAGGGTTTTAGAGAGGTTTCTAAGGTTTTAAAAATGGCAAAAGTGTGGGAAATACATGAGTAGCGTGTGTCTTGAGTGTTGGTGTTTTTGATAAAACATGTGACTTTTTAAAAGCAAAAAACAATAACTATCAAGCACACATTAATACACAAAAAGTGACACATGTCAGAAAATCACATAACTTATACATCTTTCTAGAAAATTGTTTATATATGAAATAAATTTAATTTTAAACGCCTAGAGGCAGAGAAAAATTCAATTAAGGTAGAGCATACATATATAACCAATTAGTATGTTTTACCAAAGACAAATACATACAAAGATTTCAACATCACTCTTTTATAAATTGAATGTTTAAATTTTTCTTTATAAAATTTCATCTGTCTTCAGCAAGATATTTTGTAAAAATATTTGTCCACTGATGATCAATGTCAACGGATTTAATGTCTAAAATATCCTTCTTGACATAGTCTCTTATAAAATGATGTTTAATCTCTATATATTTGACTCTTGAATGTAAATTAATATTTTTGGTTAAACATATAACAAAAGTATTATCATAATGATAGGAGTGTTACTCTCATTAATGTTGAAGTATTCTAGCTCATCCACAACACTTGAGTGTTGCAGTTGGCTGCAAAAATATATTCTTCTCTAGCTCATCCTGGTCTTTTCATTTCAAGCATAGTCACCATTATAGAAACCCACTAACCTGTACTCAGAGGATGGCTTACAATACAAACCAAGATTAGTAATCATTAATTATTTATTGTACACTACATAGGCTTTAGACCTTTCAACCTATCCCAAAAAGGTGCACTTTTGAGATCATGAAACAAACTTGCCAATATTCTATTTGGTGTACAAAATATAACATATGCAACCAAATTGATCAAAATATGAAATGCTAGGTTTTATTCTTTTCCACATCTCACAAGGTATCTTATTGAGAATAGGTCTTATAGAGATTATATTATGAATATAACATGTAGTGTTTACTACCTCTATCCAAAAGTGTTTTACATCATTCATTTCAAGAGTCATGTTGCATGCCATTTCCTAAAGACATCTATTCTTCCTTTGTACAATACCATTTTGCTAGGGTGTTCTTGGAGAAGAAAAATTATGTAGAATTACATTCTATTCACAGAAGTTTTCTAAATATTTATTTTCAAATTCACCATCATGATCGCTACGAACTATTGTAATGCAAAAATATTTTTCATTTTGTACTTGTTTGTAGAAAGTGGTGAAAACTTTATGTGACTCATCCTCGTGTTTAAGGAACAATACCCATGAGCACCTGAAATTATCATCAACAATAACAAGTCCATACTTTATTCTCTTACAAAGGAAGTCCTTACTAGACCAAATAAATCAAGGTGTAAAAGTTCAAGTGGTCTAGAAGTGGAAACAACGTTCTTTGAAAGAAAGGATAATTTTGTCTATTTTCCTTTGTGATATGCCTCACAAATAACGTCTTATACATATCTTAGATTAGGCAAAACTCTAATTAGATTAAGTCTTTTCAACTTTGAGATTAGTCTCAAGTTGGCATGTCCCAACCTTTTGTGCCAAATTAGTTATTCTTTAGTCACTGACATGAGACACTTTAATTCTTGTTTTTCTAAATTTGATAAATTTATTTTGTAAAAATTGTTTTTCTTATGACCAGTAAATAATACAGATCCATATGTTTGACTAATTTCCTTACAACACTTTTGATTGAAGACAACATCACAACCATTGTCACTTAAATGAGTTATGCTTAGTAGGTTATGCATTAGTCCGTTTACAAATAGAATATTTTTAATAGAGGGAAGAGAACGAATACCTATTGTGCCACACCATAAGATCTTAACCTTGTAATTTATTCCAAAACCTTCAAACCCTCCTTCCTTGAGGGTCAGGTGTCCGAACATAAACTTTTCTTCCGTCATGTTTCGTGAGCATCCACTGCCCAAGTACCAAGACTAGTGTTTCAACTTTGTTCCTAAGGATATCTGCAAGATATTTTATATTGTTCTTAGGTACCCACATTTGATTAGGTTCTGGTTTGTTCGTTCTAAAAGGTGTCTGGTTTTTTTCATGTTTTTCAGCATAGAACAAATTATCTTATTGAGACTTTTCTTTAATCAATAAAAGCAAGTAATTTCAAATAAGTTAAACTTTGAAGTTTCCATTGGTTCTTCAAAACCAATAAATCTTATGTTGTTTCTACTAACACCATATATCATAGAATTTTGTTTGCTTATGTCGTTGAATCAAAATTATCTTCTTCGTTTGAACTTTGAGTTTTAGAGGATGAAGGTTTATCTTTTTCATATAAAAACACAAGTCATCAAACTCATACAAAAAATGCACGAATTGTTCCACATTTTGAGTCTTAAGATTATATATTATATCCTTTTGACGATGTGGAGTATCCCAAAAAAAATGTCTTTATCAAATTTTGAATCAAACTTTCCCAAATTTTCTTTATTATTTAAGATGTAACACTAACATCCAAATATATGAAAATATGAGATATTTGGTTTTCTGCCTTTCCACAGCTCGTATGAAGTTTTGTTCAAAAAAATTCTAATGGATATTCGGTTTGAAACATAACAGATTGTGTTGATTTCTTCAGTCCAAAAATATTTTTCAATGTTTGCTTCACTCAAAATTGTTCTATTTATTTCTTGTAGAGTTCTATTTTTCATTTTAACAACTCTATTTTATTGAGGAGTTCTTGGACAAAAAAAATTATGTATCTCGTTTTCATCAAAAATATTTTTGAATAATTCATTTTCAAATTCTCCTCCTTGATCACTTCTCATAAAGATAATGTTTATTCCTTTTTCATTTTGAATCATTTTACAAAAATTAAGAAATGCCTCAAAAGCTTCATCTTTATATTTAAAAAATAGAACCCAAATAAATCATGAGAAATCATCAACAATTATAAATCCATATCATTTTCCACTAAGACTTGGAGTTTTGATGGGACCATAGAGGTCACTATGAAGAAGTTCAAGAGGTCAACTTGTTGAGACAATATTTTTTAAGTGAGAACTACTTTTAACCTGTTTTCCTTTGGCACAAGCTTCACATATCTTGTCTTTCTCAAAATTAATTTTGGGAAGACCTTTAACCAATTCCAATTTTGATAATTTCAAAATGGTGTTTAAAATTGTATGACCAACTCGTTTGTGCCAAATCCATTTATCCTTTTTAATAAACATAAAACAAGATTCAATAGGTAAATCATCCAAATATAATTCATACAAATTCTTTTTATCTAATCTGAGAGAAAAAGAAACACTTTACCTAAGAGTGAGTGTTTAACCTCACATATAGTGGGTTTAAAAATTACTTCACATCCACTATTACAGAGTTGGATAATACTCAACAAGTTATGTTTTAAACCATTCACATATTGAACATTTTCTATCTTGGCAGAATTATTTTTTTCAATAATACATGTTCCTTTAATTTGTGCTTTATCATTGTTTCCAAAAGTGATTGATCCTCCGTCCTTTTTCACCAAAGAAATAAAGCAATGCTTATCCCCTGTCATATGTCTTGAGCATCCACTATTCAAGAACCAAGACTTTCTTTTGTTGATCAGAGTATGTTCCTGAGTTAGAGTTTAAAAGTGACTTAGGTATCCATATAGTGTTGGGTCCTTGTTGGTTAATACTTCCTCTTGTAAGGATTTTATTTTTGTGATAGCATGTAAAGTCAAGGTGCCCATACTTACCACATAATGAACATCCTTTATTGATTTTGTCAACCGTTTTATTGGCATGACAATTTTTAATAATATGTCCCCGATTTTTTTTTTTTTTGTAAAAAGAACATTTTGTTGTATCATCTAATTTTTGAGTTAGAAAAAAGTTTTCATTTATTTTTTGCTTTTAAGAGCTTTTAATGCCAATACCTGCTTTCTCAAAAATTCCTTATTTAGAACCTATAATATTTTGAAAAGTCTCAATGGATTTAACAAAATTGGTAATGTATTTTTTTAGTTTTTCAACTTTTATTTTAAACTCCTATTTTCTATTTCCTCTTCTAGAGGATGAATTTTGACATTCTTTTTCTTAAGAATGTTTTTCTGCTCAAACATCTTTTTATGAGATTGCTGCAAGTCCAGAATGATTTTTTCATATTTATCATTCTTAGCTTGAAGTTCTTCATTAAGTTTCTTTATCTCATAAAGTTGATTTTTAAGAAAACTACATTTATGAGATAAAGTGTTTGAGTCATTTATCCTTAGAATTTTTCTTATCCTTTCTTGGACATAATATTCTTTTCTGAGGGACCACATGCTATTTAGTATAACAGTGAGTCTTGAAAAAATTTCATCAGTCATTTCCACCTCCTTCATTTTGAATAGAGATATTGTAGTTTTAAAATTTTCTTGAGACTTTTTAAAACTGTATCCTTTGAGAGAGGATATAATGTAGTTTTAGAAAGATAAATGTTTGTAGCTGAAATGTGAGTTAGACAAAATAATAAGTAGAGATTATAGAAAAGAAACACATAAATTTATATTGGTTCACCTAAAATGAGTTACGTTCAATTCTCACTAACTTGTGAGTTTTCACTATGGTTTAAAATGACTTGTCCTTTAAAGGAACTCTTTTTCCTTGTGTATGTTCTTAGCCTCACCAGGCTTACAATTTCTTTCTTCTTTATTCACAATTATCAACAAGTTTGTAATAACTTGAGGATATACAAATTTTGAGAGCACTGATAAGTGTATGATTCTTTCTCTCTAATAAATTTTTTAAGAGGATACCTTCAAAGGTATAGTTAAGAACAATAGAAAGTATTAGGAGAGGATGAGTGTGAACTTCTCACATTTTAGTATTTATTTTTTGTATGAGTTGTTTTGTTGAATGAAGATGAGATAGTCTCAATTTATAGAGGTGATGGTGCTTCAAAATAGGAGAAAAAGTACAAAGTGTTTGTTGGTAGCTTAGATGATTGCCTATGGTCTTTATTAGTAATTTCAAAAATGCTTCAGATGTCCTTGTAGGAAGAAAGTTTGAGAGGACGAGTTTTTCAGTCCATCCTTGAATATGAGGTTTAAGTTTTCATTAAGTCTGATGTGACTTGTGCTTTTCGACTTTTTCCTTTTCCAACAACTGTATGTCCTGCCTTTTTAGTCAAGGACATCACTTTTTGTACTTTGGTACTTTTACTCCTTTTCCATGTTCGAGGATGAAAAGAAATAAAAGTTCATCCTCTCTTCTGTTTAGTTTATCCTCTAACATATAGGACATGCATTCATCCTTATGTTTCAGCATTCATTGTCTTCTTACATAGATTCATCTTCTTTAGTTTTTTGACGTGCATTCATCCTCTCTTCAGCATTGTATATCCTTTATCTTATAGGTCACAATTTCATCATCCACTTGTTTATCCTCTAATATAGAGGACAAGTTAAAATGTGTAAAATACACTTCATTTGATCAAGAAGGTGAGCACAACTTAGATAACACAAATAATCAGAATCATTGAAACAATTTTTTTTTTATCATCAATTGTCCCCACAAAATAATTTTTGTTATCATCAAAACAATTAAGGTTCATTGTTCTTTAACCTAACTTGGTTCTAACACTGAGAACCTTCTTTACTCAACAAAATAGTGGAAAATATCACAGAGGTGTGGGGACTACAAGTGAACTAAGTTCAATGGTGAACCAGGATAATTTTACTTTGTTATTCTCTCTTAAGTAATTTTGTTTAAAGTATTTTGGTCTAAGTTTTTGAGTGAACCAGGATAAGCACACTACCTCCACACTTCAGTAATTTTTTTAAAAATATATTTATAATATATTTATAATATTAAGTGTATTTAAGAACTTAAAATTCTCTACAAGAGAAATCCCCTTAACAACTTTTAAGTGTAGTTTGAGAAAAGTGTTTTAAGTGCATAATTAATTTTAAAAGTGTCACAATTCAAACCACAATTCTTATTACAATTATTTTCACTTTAAATCCAATTACGATAGTGTTTTTAGAAGACCGTGAACTTTGATTTTTATTCTCTTCTTCGTATCTTTCTTCTCACAAAAATTGAGGTGGAAGGCGTTCCCAAGATCTTCCTAGATGAAAAATTATGAAGCGAACCCGATGGTGGTCGAAGATGAAAATCAATATGATTTGGTGAGGATGCGATTGCTATCAAAACCAACTTCTCAAGCTCAAACCATGAGAAGATGACCAAATCTAAACTAAGAAAGATGAACGCAGTGGTTTTTAGCTCGGAGAACATAGGAGCAAGAATTTTGTTTAAAACTAAAGGGCTGAATCTTGCACGCTAGGTTTCCTTGTTTGTTAGATTGAGAACGTCAAAGAATCTTGAAGCGAGTATCTTTATTGATGTAGAAGACAGATTGGGAGTATTTGCAGATAAAAGATCGTGAGATGAATAGCTCTGTTGCGAGTGCTTCTAGAGTAGTTTTGTTGTAAATAAAGCAAAATTCAAATGTATTCTTTTTTCTTTCATTGTAAAGAACTATACATAAATAGATAAAATAAAATAAAATAAAATAAAATAAAATAAAATACACTACTCCTCTACTGAAACTTCCTTTTCAGAATTAGATTCATATCTTCTTCTAAATCAGAATCATAACAATCTTTGACGATGTCGTTTGTGGAAACACGATATCTCTAAAATCACAATAAAAGTTCTAATATCGTATTAGAAATAATATGATTATATGGTTAAAGATAAATCTCATATTGAAAATAGGATGGGGATCTTGATAGAGGAAAAATTCCTTTAAATTCATATTGATAAAAGGTAAAGAAATAAATACAATTGATCAATAACATTTGTTTGAAGTATAAGTTAACATCTTTTTTTGAGATGATGATCTCATTGATATCGATTCAACGAATTGAGTTTTAAGGGACTCGTTTATTTTTTAATTTATCATTTTAACCAATTGACTTCGTTTGAGTCGTTGTATCAATCGTATAGACTAAGAGGACCATTCCAATGAATGTCATCGACCTTTGTTAGAGTTTTAGATGACTTTTAAACATTAATCCAAAGTAAATCATCTCCAAAAGAGGTTCACCATAGCCTTCATCTTTAGTTGCCGAAGTAGATGATTAAGAATTTTTATGAGGATGAATAGAACCCAAACAAAAGTATTACTAATTTTTTTCACAATCAAAATAGTCTCTACGAAGTTGCTACTGTCAAGTGTTCAAGTTGAGTGTCACATAAGCATTTAATGCGGCACTTCATACACTTCCATGAAAATAGTTGATAGGACTAAAATGAGTGAGGCCTCATAGGAATATGAGGAATGAATATTGCAATTTAATCACTTTAGATCATTCAAAATGGCGCTACCTCTCATTAAAGGGCTTAAGAGGATCTCATATATACATCACTAATTATTTATAATTTTAAATATTAGTATTTAATAAACATCCAATCATTCAAACCCAACACTTCAAAAAATTTACTAAATAAGTCTACCAATAACTCTACATTGTTAAATTACCTAAATAGTAAATCATGCAGAGAGAGTATACAGTTAGTTAACTCTAGTGCATATCACGGTTTTTTGTTTTTTTTTTTTTGTTTTTTTTTTTTTGTTTAACTCCATTAAAAAAACTAATGTAACTCTTAATATAGTGACGTGTCCAGAAAATTATTGAGGTGACAATTCCAACACAACTACATATATATTTTTTAATAATATTTTATTAAAATCTTAAATTAAAATTGTTAAAGTTCTAATTTATCTTCTTCATCAACCATGAAATTGAAACTTATAAAATCCCATATTAAAACTCAAATTAAAATCAATTACATTTTCTATTTCTTTAAATCCATGATCAACTCAAACATAGTTCGTGACTTGACTCAACTATTAAATCTTTGAACTTGAATCATGGTTCAAATGAGTTGAAAATGAAATTTGTTAATTAATTGAGCTATATGTACTTCAACTTGTTCAAATGAGTTGATAAATGAAGTTTGTTAATTAATTGAGCTATCAGTGCTTCAACTTGTTTGGTTCATCAAATATGTATAATATTTAAATAATATTATTTATTAGTTCTACCATTTAATATGTCAATGATACCTAGATTTTTAAGGTAAGATTTTGTGTGTTAGTGTTGATTTTATTTTATTTATAAAAAAATTGCTAATTTATTTCAGTTAAGAATTATATAAAACAAACATAATGATAATGATAGTGATAATGTGATAATGATAATAATTATGTAGTATTTTTCGAAGCATAATGATAATAAATTTCATATTAAAAATATTTTTTTAAAATAATCTAATATATATTTGTAATTTTAAGTTAAACTATTATTTTATCAAAAATTAAATTAAACTAATGATTTAAAAGACCAAAGTTTTTTAAAAAAATTACTTTTTATATTATATAGTTCAAGCTAACCGAAGTAACCGTAAGTTTGAATTAATTCGAATTCAAATTAAAATAAAAGCTTCATAAATTATATGGTTGAAACTAACTGAGGTAATCACAAACTTGAATTAGGTCGAATTCAAATTAAAATAAAAATTTTAAATTTTCATAAGTCAAATTTCAATCCAAACAAAATTGAGCAGAGCCACGTTCCCTCCACTAATTTACATTCTTCATTTTGTCTATCCATGTATTATATCTTCCTCCATTTTCTTTTAATTTTGTTTTCTTCTTTTTATTGTGCCTTCTCTAGTTTTTTTCTTTGCCCTCACACGCACTTTCTTCCTTTGAATTTGAATTTAGGAAGAGTTACATTTGTCGAACCAATTTGTTTAACCCATTATTTTAGATAAGATTCGTAATGGTTTTGGATCTTACAACTCAAGTTAATTTGCGTTACTTAACCCGTTGAAAAAAGGGGCGCGGTGATGGCTGAAGAGAGTTGGTCCAACACATCAATTTAAAAAACTCATTCTCTTTGTTGTTACTTTTTCCAAACTTAGTTCACTACAAGAAGTTTGACATATACCCATGAAAATTTTTAGAGACGACAACCAAAATCTTAGGTATAAATGACCTATATCCATAGACATATGGTCGACCTAGCTAGAGTATAGGTCTTGGGTATTGAGCTAGTGGTAACAAAGGAATACAATCTATTCCTACTCATACAGACCTAATCAATGTGTAAGGAAGTAATGTTGCATAAATTCACTATAGTTCTAGTCATATAGAGTGTGTCATACACAAGTTTGTTGAATTTCACCCCATTCTTTTCAAAAGAAAAGCATGAGAAAAGAAATTTGAAAATAGTATAAATTATACATCTTTATTTATGTAAACATAAAGTTATATGTTTTTATGTCTTTTATTTTACTGTGGATGTAAAACCTAAACTGGCAAGAGGTCCTACAAGAATGTTAGATGTATAGGACATAAATCACGGTGATATCATAATTGTTAATTTGGACAACTAGGATCGTTCTATTGATGAAGAAATGACAAATCTTACTGGTTCTAGAGGTAGTGTGGCTTGAAGGCATCAATATACTTCATCCAACTACAAGTCCAATAAAATATATGTTAAATAAAATCAAAGATAAGATATTCATAATAATAGAGGTATTATGGTTATATGTTATCTTTGTGTGTGGATCAACCACTTTATTCTGTGTTAATTGATATCAATATTATCGATCTTTTGATGATGAATTCCAATACAGGTTTGTATGGTTAATATGCTTTGAGTTTTTATTATCATTTTACTGTTTGGTATTAGAATTAACATTGTTCATCGAAATATATATCGCCATATACATGTAATTGCAGCAAAATGGGTTAGACACCTCATGTTGCTTCATTCAACCAATTGTTCATTAATTCCAATATAAACTAGCTGGGGAAGGGAATGGGTAGGGTTTGGGTAGGGTACTATAGTACCCGTCCCCATACCCGCAATTTAAAAAAATACTCACACTCGTGCCCGTATCTTCTTGGGTATCAACTTTAATACCCGTACTCTTACCCTTTGAGTACTTAAGTTCTCGTACCCATACCCGTTACTCACACTTTAACTAAAAAAATCGATAAATAAATAATATTATTGTGATTAAATTTAAAAATTATTCAAATATCTTAAATCTAATTATAAAATATTATAAACTAAAATATTTTCTAACTCAAAACATTTCAAATGAACATTTGTTACAATACATATTTAAATATCTATAATAATATTTTGTGAAGTTGCAAGTCATACGGCAATATTATCTGAGATAATTGATACGAAGTTGCAAGTATAATTATAAAGTCACGATTAATAAGATATAACTATGAGTTATAAAATCACAATTATTAATTATTTATCATAATCAGATTCTTAAAAAATTTGCACACGTTTATGTTTCAATTATAAATATTGTAATGTTCCAATGGTATTAATAGATGTTAAATCATAAAAGAAAACAATTAATTAAACTAAACACTAATATAATAAATAAATAATATATTTATATAAGTGCGAGGCGGGTACTATAGTACCTGCACCCATACCCGCTTAATTTTGCGGATAATTACCTATTCTCATACTCATACCCATTATGCAGATTTTTACTCTACCCATTGTGAGTTTTTTTTGCAAGTACAACGGAGTATGAGTCTAATTGTCATCTGTGCCAGTTACTCAATGTATGTAAGTTGTTTCACTAATACAATTTTTTAAGAAGAACTAAACAAACACACTACTGGGGTTGAAACAATCAATCAACCCAATACATGCAAGGTTGTATGACATATGGAAGCATGACATATTTTTCCAAGTACAACGAAGAATCGCAAGTGATGCCTTATTTCATAGTAACGTAATTTTGGCAGCTGAGTTGTCATACGTTTTCTGCTTCAATGATACGGAAATTGTTGCTCATTTATTTTTTCTGACCATTCTCACAATGTATGGACTCTGATTTATGGTTGGGTCTAGATGGTGCTTACCCAAAGCATGTCATTCACCACTTTATTCAATTTGGCTTAATGTTTAAAGGAAGTGAGTATATGTTTGCAAAACATATTATATGTCTTCGTGTAACGTGGTCATTATGGATACTGCGTAATAAAATATTATTTGAATGGGTTGGTAGTGGATTGTAACACTATAATACATCGGTTTGTTTAAAAAAAAAAATTAAATGATTTTTATAATATTTTATTTTGTTATAATATTTATAAAAAAATTAAAAAATAAAAATTTATATTAAACATTTCATATATTTTCTACAACTTTTTTATATGATATAATTTCAAAAAATAATTAAAATAAAAACTTATTTTGAGAAGGTCTTCATAAAAAATAATAATATGAGTTTTATAATATTAGAATCTCTAATAATGAATATTTAAGTTATTGAATATTAAAATTATTATATTTAATTAATAACAAACGAATCTAAAAAACTTCTACTATTTTTAAATAAGTTTTCATAAAATTAAAAGTTTTCATAAAAATCAATTTTAGAAATATAAAATTAAAATAATTTTTTTAAATTTTAAACAAATGGATCTAATATCTAATATTAAGGATTTATTTTAGGAGACGTTCATTTATAAGGAGAATAGAAATTTAGGATACATATTTTTTTATTGGTGGTCACATCTTATGGATGTTTAGTGACTCAAGGTGATTGAATTTGACATAATTGATATCTTGTTGTTAATATATTTCTTGATTGTCAAAAAAAGAAAATGCAATATATTAAATATCAAAAGTGATAAAATAAACATGCACATATACTAAACCGTTAACTTTCATCTACTATATATGTTGTTCGTAAATATGTTTTTTAGAATTATGTAAAAAATATAATTTTAATTTTAAAAGGAACTAACAAAAAAAATTCATTTATTTTATTTTATTTTATTTTTCTATGATGTGTGGCGTTCGTAATTGTATAAGTTGTTCTATTTAATTTATTTAGGTTTCTTCTATTTTACGCTATCATTTTATGCAATATAATGTGAAAGTCACTTCATAATATTAAATCAAACAAAATTGAACGTCAGAGGCTTAATCATGCTTACATGATCAATTGAATGAATTAGACAATCTAAAATTATATATTTTCTAAAAATATTAGGATGTATATTTCTCTAGAACTAGTTTTAGAAGAATAAAAAAAGATAATAATTGAGTGACATTAATCATATAAAATTTAATAATTATATGTTTTCTATATATATATATGTGTTGTTTTTTTAATAATTTGTATTGAAAATTGTGCATTCTGAGCTGTAAATTTAAGTTGTGTAAAAGCTTAACCTAACATCATTGCCTTATGGAGCTTTTTATAAACGAGTGGTTGCGCGTTATCTTTAACAACACTGCAGACAAAGAAAGACACTTCTTCCAAAATATCAATTCTCCCTCTCTCTCTCCCTCTCCCTC
>NC_021166.2:20903242-20924251 GCF_000331145.2 Cicer arietinum
TGAGAGAGGACATACATAATTTGCAACTTCATATTGTTTATATATAAAAAATCAAAGGTGGTTTCCCTCTTTCTATGATCAATTTCATTTAATTTTTGCCTGTTTTTTCTTATTTAATATTGTATTATTTTTTCTCATTTAAATTCACAAGTGAGATGATTAAACTCAATTCATGACTATCATTTCATTTCAGGTCTGATCAAATGAAAATCATTAATATTATGTCATATTTTCGTATCATATTTGATGTGTTTTGCACAACTGTTTATTTTGAGAGTGCTCAACATACATCTCTAACAATTGTGACTTCCTTGATTAAATATAGATCAAGTATGGACAATGTAAGAAGGTAACCATCATAAATATATATATATATATATATATATATATTTATATATATATATATATTTTGTCATTATACTTTATTTTGAGGAAGAATATATATAAGATTGCTATTTATTTTGAATTTAATTAGTTTTTAATTTACTATTGAGAAGAATCTCATCAAATATCAATGACTTTAATTTTGAGCACCGACATATATATTTTAATTAATTATTTTGAAAAGTTTCCATCAGTGTATTATAACTTTTTAAAAAGTAGACAATTTACAAATAATTTAAAAATACATCAAGTGAGAAACTGTTTTTAGTAATTTCTTAAAAAATTAGTAATTTCTTAAAAAATTATTTTCTATGACTAGTATTTTTAGAAAGAGTGATTTTCTTTATGCGAGACAAACACAAAATACCTTCATGGAGTCATAAGGGTAATTTGGGAGAAATTGAGTGATTAAGCAATCATAAGTTAAACTCTACCATTTAATAAAATTAACAACTAATTATTAACAATAACAATAGCTATATTTAAAAACAAAACTAAATAATTTATGATTTTCTTAGAAATTTCTAAATATTAATCCTTAAATCATTGAATACCAAAATTAATCTCATGTTTTGTGTTGTTAGAAACTTTGAAATGTGTCAAGGAAAAGTTGTTTTTTAAGCTTATTCCTTATTCATGCAAGGAAGAGTTGTTTTTATTTATTTATTTATAATAATTACTATTTAAATTTGCTGATTATTCATGAGAACGCGATTTTAAAAAAAAAAATTCCACGTGTAGACCCTTATAATTTTTATTAAATACTTAATTTTATAATAATGAATAATAGAGAATCAATATAATAATTTATTAAAAATAATAAAGTTCAAGACCAGATTACATTCTTAAACATATTTAGTTTATTTTTAACTTGTGCAGACGTGGTCCAATACACAACTCGATCTTGTGGCATCTTCCGGTGATTCATGTGGTTGGAATATGGTAAGACTAAAAGAAAATCATTTTTATTTTAAACAAAATAAGATTTCAATAGAATAAAATATGACATTTCAAAACTTTTTGCATCATTTTGCTTATGAGTTTTGACTATTGTATAGTTTACTTCTAATGTGTGTACATAATCTTGAAAATCATGGAGGGATGAAACATATTCCGTCAAGGATAACATGTTGGAGCCAAGCTTGGCGTGTGACCAATCGAGGTGCTTGCTCCATATGATGATGAACAGTAGCTATATTATAAAATGGAGGTGTATATCATGATAACAACAATTGTATTCTGCCTACAAGGTTTTGTGGCCCAAAACAAAATTCATGAAGACTTATTACCAATGTTAGTGTAAATGGGGGGCAATTTTACTATAATAGTAATTTGATTGTGATTTAAAAGAAAAAATTAAGAGCGTTTTGAATTTAATAAGTGCATTAATTCTTCGTCTTTCATACCGCTCTAACTCATGTTAGTGAGTCAGTCTTGTTGTTTAATCATAAAGTTTATGCAAAATATATTAAACAGTTAAATTTATAAAATTTAAAGAACGAAAAAAGTTTATTAATCAAAATAACTAGCTATTGTGGTTATCATCGTGTTAATTCTTTTATATTATTTTACTATTCAATTTTTTTCAATAATTAATAAGTCATTAGAAATCAACACGAAATTATTACTTTTACATACCAATGTATATATAATTCATTTTGGCAGTAAAAAAAAAAAACTATTTCTTAATAGTTTAATCTTTTTCATGTAAAAGCTCTCTCCTCATTTCTTTTTCAAAATAGAACCATGAATAGTCAAAATCTAATTTTGAGAGATTGATGAATGACCTAGACACATAAACTCATTCACCTGGTGATTGTCATTTCATTTGAGAGAGATATTTATTTCCATTATAAACTAATAAAATATGTATGTATTATATCCAATTGGCAATAGTAGCCTCCTATTCCATAAAATCTCTCGTTTTGTTAGAAAAATGGATTTTTTTATGGACCGTTACTTAGCCTATATTTGGATTTTTAGAAAATTACGGTGATATTGTACGGTTATACAAAAATTAGTATTTGTCATGAAAATCACGCCACACTACCACGGGACGCGAGATTGATAAAACCGATGTGAATCCAATTAATTGAAATTCCAATTTTCAAAACTCTTGTTTATTGTGTTGTGTCCCAACAATAATGTACTTTTGCTTTATTTATTTACTTTTGTTTAGGTTATAGCCATGTTTATATCGAATTTTACACTTAAATTTAAATATGATTTCACTATTCAAATTGACAAAACTCTCATCTATCATTCATGATAATGACAATGTAAATTATAATGTTTTTTAATTGTTCAAATTTAATGATAACGTGACATTATTTTTTCAGTTTTAATTTGATCGCTTTTGTTTAACCAATTTTTTTCTTTACACAATTTTATATTTTATTTAACTTGCTCAATTTTATACTTTTGATAGTACTACTAAGTATGTAAAATCTTACAAAATTTGAATTGTTGACTCTTGATATTTCATAAAAGAATTAGCTATTTTGAGTGTTAGATGCTAACATTTCATAAAAGAATTAGTTATTTGAGTGTTAGACGCTAGTATTTATATAGATGCAGATTGGTATTGGCAACATTGTAAAAGAAAGAAATAAAATATCTAATCAATAAAATACAAAAATCATGATATTTCTCTACTACCATATTCATGAATCACTTAAAACTAAGTATCTCATAGTAAAAGACATTTTTGTGTGTTTTGGAACAATTTAAAAGATAGATATGACTATAAAAAACTATTATTATATTCATCATAATTGAATGAATATACATTTATAAGATTTTAAAACTGTAATTAAATATAATTCTATAATAATTAAAATAACTTCTCAATTGAAATTATGTGAAGAAAAAGTAACTAATTAATATAACTCTCGACATTTAGAATATACGGTTTAGATCAAATGAGTTCTTATAATCTATTTTTATTCTAAAGACGAAACAAAACGTTCTCACTTTCCACATAGTTTCAATGTTTCCCCTTCTTCATCAATCACTGATCCAATTCTCTACATTCTTCAAAGACCCATAATTATGGTCTTCAGATTCTTCAATTTCATACTTTTAATCTCTTCATTCTACATTTTACAAGATTCACAATATTAATTGCCTCCAGTAAAAAAATAAAAAAATGAAAAATGGTGGTAGAAATACATTAGATGAAGATAGTTGGAAAATAGTTGTTGTGTCGAACATCACACACTCCTTGTCGTAGCTATAAATCACCGAAAATAAATGTGTTAGTGAAGTTTAGGGTTCTCGTTGGTTCATTTGTAGTTAGAATTCGAGAAAACTACCATTTTAGTCCTTGAAAGTGTAGGGCGCTGTCATTTTGGTCATTGACTTGGCCAAAAATCCATATTAGTCACAAAATCATCAAAATAGTCCTTAAAAGATAGAACTTATTATCATAAGTCTTCGAAAAATACAATTTACTGTCAAAATAATATATGATCATTATAACGTTAAAGACTAAACTGACTGATTATTTGATGATTCGATGATTAATTTGGATTTTTCACTGAGCTATAAATTAAAATGACAACATCATGCATTTTCAAGGACTAAAACGGTGGTTTATCCAAATTTATGTCGTTTTCTTTCTTCCTTTTTTTAATTTTTTTTTATCTGATTTTTAAATGATGGACTAAATTGTTCTCTTTTATTTTTGTCAAAAGTCACGAAAGAAATTCATGAATGTTGTCGATGACCTAATAATACACATCATCAATTTTCATAAGATTCAATAAAATATTGTAAGTTAGAGACTCTTTTAGAATTGGTTTTAAAAACTTTTTTAGTTTTAATTTTTTTTAAATACTATTACAATTTTAAAAACTTGTTTGATAGATGACTTTTATAAAATTAGTTTTGAAAATTGTTCTCATATTTTAGTTTTCTGGACTATAAAATAGAAACTGACTATTTTTGTTCCCTTCGAATTTAAATCCATTACACCGTTAATTATTTGAATCCTCACTATTTATCTCTAAAATTGATATTCAAGCCTTACATAAACTTTCTCTATAACCATACCTAGAAACATGAAAAGTCATACCTTCTACGGTTCTACCATTGAAGCATCACAAGAATTGATAGATAATTATGGCATAGAACCAGCTAGTGTAACTTGTTATGTTGTGATAATTGAAAAGAAAATATGCTGAATATACCTCATATTAATTGTTATTGTTATGAAAGAATTAATTGATATTTACAATAGAGATTTCCTAATTTATATAGGAGCTATCAAACTTAAATTCCTAAGAGAATAATTAGGAAATGGTTAATAGCCTAACTAACTAACTTTGACTAGGTACAAATATAACTAAGATCCCCCCTCAAGCTGGGCCACATATAGTAATGAGGCCTAACTTGGCAATAAGAGTATGAAAAGGTGAAGGATCTAAGGCCTTAGTAAAAATATCCCCAGCTGAAGATGAGTAGAAATAGGGAGAAGATGAAATAGTCCTTGTTGCAACTTTTCTCTGACGATATGGCAGTCCAAATCAATATGTTTAGTACGCTCATGGAATGAAGAATTAGATGCAATATGCCTTGCAGACTGACTGTCGCAGTACAACAGGGCTGGTGCAATAGTTGGCAATTTGAAGTCATTAAGGAGGTAAGTGAGCCATTGTATTTCGCACATCGTTGACGCCATGGCTTGATATTCTGCCTCAGAAGAAGATTTAGAAACTGTAGGTTGCTTTTTGGACTTCCATGAAATGAGTGAATCACCCAAAAAAATACAAAACCCGCTCACGGAGCGCCTAATATCAGGGCAGCTGGCCCAATCACTGTCACAAAAAGCTTTAAGTTGAACAGAGGATGAAGAAGACAACATAATGCCTTGTGCTGGTGATAATTTTAGATAACGAAGAATTTGTATGGCAGCGTCATAATGAAATTTTGTAGGGCTGGACATAAATTGGGAAAGTTGTTGGATTGCATAACTAATATATGGCCGTGTATTTGTCAAGTAGATCAACTTTCCAATGAGTCTTCTGTAGAATGCTGGATCAGTGAGAGGTTGGCCTAAATCCTTGCTGAATTTAGATGTTTTCTGCATAGGTACAGAGCATGGTTTAGAGGCAAGCATACCAACATCAGATAGAATATCTAAAGTATATTTTCTTTAGGAAATATGTATACCAGATTTGGACCTAGCAATTTCAAGGCCAAGAAAGTATTTCAAGTGGCCCAAATCTTTAATTTTGAAAGTACAATTCAAAAAGGATTTTATTTCGGATATTTCATCGATGTTGTTTCCAGAAATTATGATGTCATCAACATATATCAACAAGGCAGTAAAGGACGAGGAAATGGATTTAATGAATAAAGAGTGATCTGAATTGGATTGAGTACACCCTTTTGAAATGAGAGTAGAGGAAAGTCTAGCAAACCATTGCCTACTGGACTGTTTTAAACCATAAAGAGATTTGTGAAGTTTGCAAGCAATATTTGGATTATGAGCCAGTAACCCAGGGGGCAATTGCATATAGACTTCCTCTTCTAAATTTCCATGTAAAAAAGCATTATGAACATCTAACTGATTCAAATGCCAATTATGAGATGATGCAAGAGCAAGTAAGAGTCTTACAATAGTGAGCTTGACTACAGGTGAGTAAGTATCAAAATAATCAATGCCTTCAATTTGATTGAAACCTTTGGCAACAAGGCGTGCCTTATAACGTTCTATAGAACCATCAGCGTTATATTTTACCTTATAAACCCATCGACAACCTATGGGCTTCTTACCTTGTGGTAACTCAGTAAGAGTCCAAGTGTTGTTTTGATCAAGTGCTATTAGTTCAGACTGCATGACCTGAGTCCAATTACTGTCTATGACAGCCTGTTTAAAGCTGGTAGGTTCACGAACAGCAGAAATAGATGAAATAAAATGATAGAAAGAAGGTGACAATTTAGAATAAGATAAGACATGGGATAAAGGATACAGTGTATCAAACTTATGGTGCCTAGCATGTGCAAAATTACACTCAAAATCGTGTAAGTAAGCAGGGGCCTTCTTAGGCCTGGAAGACCTACGAAGAGTATCTGGATGTACATCAAAATCAAATACAGGAGAAGTATGTAAATTTTTAGAACTAGTATCAAGACTAGATGAAGCAAATGGAGTACTATCATTAGTAGAGTTGATAACAGAAACAATATTAGGCAAAGGCATGTCATTATCATCAAACAAAATAAAAGAGTCATGAGAATCATCATTAATATGTAAGGAAGTAGAATTAGGATTAGCATATGGAAAAACATGTTCATAAAAAACTATATTCCTAGAAACAAAGGTGGCATGAGTATGTAAATCAAACATCAAATAACCTTTAGTTCCTTCTTTAAAGCCAAGGAAAATGCACTTGGTGGCCCTTGGATCGAGTTTAGTTCTATGGTGAAGCAAAGTGGAAGCATAAGCAAGACAACCAAAAACCTTCAAATCCATAAAGGTAGGAGATTGTTTATATAACATTTCAAAAGGGGTCTTATTATGTAAAACAGGGGTAGTTAACCCATTAATAAGAAAAACAGCATGATTAATAGCAAAAGACCAAAAATTCTTGGGTAGTTTAGAGTGGAAAAGAAGTGATCTAGTCACATTAAGAAGATGACGATGTTTCCTTTCAACAATTAAGTTTTGTTGGGGTGTCTCAACATAAGAGGTTTGATGCAATATGCCCAAACTAGAATTAAATGGAGGCATATTGAATTCAATCCCATTATCATTGCAGATTGTCTGGACTTTTGTATTGAATTGTGTTGAAAAAAAGGAAACAAAGTTTTGAAGAAGCATACAAGTTTCAGATTTAGCATGCATTAAAAATAACCAAGTAAATCGTGAATAATCGTCAACAATAGTTAGAAAATATTGATAACCATCAAAAGAAGGGACACTAATAGGACCCCAAATATCAACATGTATAAGATCAAAAATATGTAAAGAAACACTTTCACTAAGGGGAAAGGGGAGTTTAGACATTTTTCCCAAATGACAAGAGTCACAAATCAGATTTTTATTAACTGAAATGTAAGGAAATTGTTTACACATTTGTTGTAACACAGTTATTGATGGATGACCTAATCTAAAATGCCAAACATCAAATTTATGTGGTAAGGTAGCATTAATAAAGGCAGTACAATGGTCATTAGAAACAAGATCAGATTCAGTAGACAAAACTATAGCAGAGGCAGGAATATGATCCAAAATATAAAGACTATTACGATGCTCCACATGCCCAATCGTCTTCTGGGTATGCAAATCCTGAATTGTACAAAAGTTCTTAGAAAATAAGAGTTTGCAATTCAAATCATTCGTGAGTTTTGAAATAGATATTAAACTGAAATTGAACTGAGGAATAAACAACACATTTTGCAAGTAAAGATTAGAAGTAAAGTAAACATGTCCTGAAAAATGTGCAAGAATAGACGAACCATTTGGAAATATAATAGAAACGGGTTCAATTTGTTTAATTGAAGAAAAACATTTAATAAAAGGACAAACATGATTAGAGGCCCCCGAATCCATAATCCATAGAGAAAGAGGATTAGAAATGAAACTTGTATTGGAAATACTTGATACTATGTGATTGGGTTGATCTGGAACAAAATTCTTGGTTGCAGCATCCGATTTAGAATGATGTAATAGATTAATCAAAATCTGATAATCTTCTTTGCTAAGATGATTGTTGGAATCGGGCTACTGTGGAGGCTGAGAGAGAGAAGAATTCTTGGAATCATTTGTTGAAGACAAATTTGCAAATTGGTTTTTGCAATAACCCGGTGGAAAGCCATGTTTGAAATAACATGTGTCTACGGTGTGATTATTTTTATGGCAATGAGTACAAAACATGGAAGGACGAGGCTGGCCACGACCACGACCATGATAGGATTGCCCACTACCTTGATTGGAATTGTTGGGAGCATTGATATTAAAAGCAACAGAAGTATCAGGCGGATTGTGGGTTGAATTGGGAACAAGGTCTTGTTGCACAACAAGAGAATACACTTTGCTAATTGAAGGTAAAGGATCCATAAATAAAATCTGTGTGCGAACGTTATTGTAATTTTCATTCAAACCTTTTAGAAAACAAGAGATATATTCTTGATGCTTGAAATCGCGAACTGTTGTGTTGAGCTTGCAAGAACAAGGAATAGGGCATGCACATGATGGTGTTGGGCGAAGATCCTCCAATTCATCCCAAAGAAACTTCAAATCGGTGAAATTGCTAGACAAAGAACGTTCACCTTGCTTGATTGAATGGAGATCACGGAGGAGATCGGAAAATCGAAAATGATTTCCTTGAGTGAAACGATCATGGAGATCAGCCCATAACTCTGATGCTGAATCAATGCATATGGTACTTTGCGATATATGGGGAGATAGGGTTTTTGTTATCCAAGAGATGACCATGTTGTTGCATCTTTCCCAAACCTCAAAATCCGGATTCGTGTGTAAGGGCTGAGGCAAGGTACCATTGATAAACTGAATTTTGTTCTTGGATGAAAGAGCATGACGCATCAATTTGCTCCATGTGTGATAATTGTTGTCATTTAAAAGAACCGAAACCAAAGTTGCGCCGGGGTTCTCGTCGGGATGTAAAAAATAAGGGCTTCTTGGATTTAATAATGAGTCTTTGGATGAAGACAAAGAAGGGGAAATTTATGAATCAGAGGAAGAATCCTCATGTTCATCTGCCATTTGAAGATGGTGAAGGAGAAGTATGAGGGAAAGTAAAGGTAAAGGTAAAGAGAGGAAACACAGAAAAAATTTACACTGATACCATGTTATCTTGTGATAATTGGAAAGAGAATATGCTGAATATACCTCATATTAATTGTTATTGTTATGAAAGAATTAATTGATATTTACAATAGAGATTTCCTAATTTATATAGGAGCTATCAAACTTAAATTCCTAAGAGAATAATTAGGAAATGGTTAATAGCCTAACTAACTAACTTTGACTAGGTACAAATATAACTAAGATAACTAAGCTTTATCGAGCAAAAAAAAAAAAAGCGAGACAAGACAGTAAAGGGGTTCATGCACTTTCTTATAATGACATGCCAGCTTGGGCTTTATCTGCTTTGGAAAATAATATTGGATCTATAATAAAGCTAGAATTGGAACCCCAACTCAACAAAAACCCCGAGTTTAAGAGGTTTTTTGTCTGCCTAAATGCAATGAAAAATGGATTTGTTAGGGGTTGTAGACCTTGGTTTGGAATTGATGGATGTCACCTAGAAGGACCATATAGAGTAGTATTACTCTCAGCTGTAGAAACGTTTCCTTATGGAAAACACAGGTAACTAATTGTTTTACTGGATAATTTTTCTTATAGAAAACACATATAGCAAACTATTCCACTTATTATCTATTGTATTATTTTCTTTTTGTCTCTTATAGGTACTGTTGCAATCATTTACCTAACAATTTCAAACTAAAATTTAAGTCGTTGCCTCTAAGTACACAATTTTGGATTGTTGTAATGGCATACAATGATTTTATGTTTGAGAAATTCATGGAAAAACTTAGAAAGTTGAGCAACAAGGCTAAGAATGTGGGCTAGACATACTATTGATCCTGAGTGTAAAGCTGATCATATAATAAACAATGTGTCAGAGTCCTTTAATAGTTGGTTAGGAAATGATAGAAAGAAGACAACTTTGTCAATGGTTGAGTCTATTACTTGTTGGTTGATGGTCAGGTTTCGTAAGAAATATGAAAAAAAATTGTGATTTTGAGAATGTTATCACACCTAATATTAGAAATGTGATTGACACTACAATGCAAGATGCAAGAATGTGCACAACCACATATACGGGTGATGGTGAATTTAGAGCGAAAGATGGATTTACCAACTTTGCGGTGAACTTAAGGACTAGAACTTGTGATCGTGGTTACTGGGGGATATCTGGTTTACCAGCCAGCATGCATGTGCATGTATTGCTTACAAGAGGGCTGATGTGGAGATGTTTTGTGATGGTGCTTACACTACTAAAACTTATTGTTTATGTTACAATGAGATCATACATCTCATGTCTGAAGTAGATTCTAATAAAAGAGGTTGTTACGGAAAGGTTGATCCTCCTGGGCTGAGAAGATTGTCAAGAAAGACAAGATCTATTAGAAAGAGAGGTATAACTGAAGGTCCCACTACACCAGAAATAGAATTTAACAGTATTTTTTTTTAATGCATTTAACAACGCTTTTAAGCGCTATAGTATGTAGTGTTGTTAAAAGATACAATATCGTTTTTTAAGATAAATAAAAAAACGTTGTCGTAGGTGATATTTAACAGTGCTTTTCTAAAAAAGTGATGTCGTAGGTAGAAATATATAACGTTTTATGCAAAAAAGCAATGTTGTAGGTGTCTTGTTTTACACCGTTTTTCTAAAACAACGTTGTTGTAAGGTACATTTAAGAGCGCTTGTTTTGGTAACCGTTGTCGTAGGTAGAACTTTTATAGCGTTTTTTAATAAAAAACCGTTGTTGTAGGTATCTCACTTTACAGTGTTGTCGTAGGTGGTATCTTAAAACACTTTTTTTCTTCTCAAAAGCAATGTCTTAGGTCTTTAAAGCGCTGTAGTAGATATTTAATAGCGTTTTTCTTAGAAAAGCGATGTCTTATGTGTTATTAAATTAAAGATAAAAGCGATGTCACTTTTGTACCACACGATAACAATATTCAGTTATACATAAGGTATACATTTACGATCAAACTCCCTATTATTTTCATTCTAACTCTATATTTGTACATTTAATTTTTCCAAAATCATCACTATCATGCACATAATGACACAAAAACAATTTTTTAATTCAAACTCTATATTCTACTATACATTTAGTTTTTTCAAAATCATCAACATCAAGCACATATTGACACAATAACATTTTTTTCAATCAAACTATGTATTCTACTATACATTTAGTTTCCAACAACATCAATTTCCAGCAACATCAGTTTTCCAAGATCATCATCACAATAGATATTTCTTACTTTAACTCTATTGTAACAAAAAATAAAATAAATTAATTAGAATAATTATAGTTCACACAAAAATATACAAATAGTAGTTTACAATGTGAAACTCACCTAATAACAAATTGTATAACTCTCAGTTCGAACACATATTGACATCAGTCTTCCTTGATTTCAGTTAGATCACTTCCAGAGTAAGTTGACTTGGATTTATCAAAGTACTATGTGCGATATAATATTTGAACATAAATAAGTTAGAATCAAATATATAGATAGTTTATATATAAAAAAAAAATCAAAATCTAATGAAAATACCGTACAATTTCTGGAATTATACTTTGATTCATAACAATAATCTCATTCATTAATCGCAAAATATAGTACCTGCAGTCTATGTTGTTATCTTCGTGATGACACTATAATATAAAACATGTGATGGCACTATAATATAAAACATGTACGCCAATATATAGTTATGCATTGATTGTAAATGAAATTTTAAAGACATATAATTAAGTTCTATAACAAAAATTTAAAAAATATATAAGTAAAACATATTTATTATTTCAAATATTTACTGGAACTCGTGTGATGGTGCTTGACTTGTGCTTCGACACTATAGCATCCATTTGAGCGCAAAAAGCTTGTAAAGTATTATAAAATAAATATGATTATTTTGCAATAATCAAACACATTATTTATATAGATAATAAATAAATGAATATTACTTACGTATCTAAGATATTCTCTATTTTTGAGTGATTGTTATAATGACTATGCGGTGGATCTAGATAATATATAATTTTTTATGTGGCATTGATGACAAACAACACCCAGTGTTGCCTACAACAACAAAAATTTGGTTGACAAATTTGTTTAGAACTAATAAGATAAATAAAGAATATCTAATTACTTTTAATTATATGGCGCAAGAAACAACTTATCATTTTCTTTATTTTCCACAAGTAGATCAACAACATATTTTTTTACTCTAATTGGATCAAGTTGAAACATGAATAGCTTATGCGGAGATAAGAATGAAAATTTATATGTCAATTGACTGACGCAGACACACCAACTTTTCATACAAATACCTTTAATGAAAATATAAAATTAGATTAATTACTAATAAATGTGGCAAGGATGCAAGTAAAATAAATTTTATCTCAAATTAATAAAGTGTTTTACATTATCTAATGTATATGCTGATGATAGTAGCACCCAACTAGCTCATCATGATTCAGAAGTTCATATATGTACTATTTATTAAGTAATTCTTTAATTATAATCAAATCCGAAAATATCTTTCCACCATTTTTATGATACATGTATGTGTGCTTTCCATATAAGTTTTTTCTGTTACGTCAACACACATAACAGATCGAGAAATGCTCGGATGACTAATTTTAGGAGAAGCAATTGATTATCCACTGACCAGTTTTTGTAGGACAGATTTATTTTTAGGCTCAACTTTCTTAACTTTTTCTACAGCTTTTGTTTGAATCTAAAAAAATGTAGTTCAATTTGTTAGAATTTGTAAGAATCTAAAACATGTGAAACTAAATAAAATAGTGATTGAATAAATATCTAAAACATGCTTATTTTTTTACTCAACTTTCTTAACATTTTCTGTAGCTTTTACTTGAATATGAAAAAATGAGGTTGATTAGTTTGTTAGTTATTATAATAAACTAATCATTTCGTATACAGTTGATGTATATGTCAAACCTTTTATGGTGAAGTGACTGATTCGTTGTGAGGCTGAATCTTCTTATCACTCCCTTTAGAATTTGTAGGAATCTAAATAAATGTGAAACTAAATATTATTTCAAAAAAATCAGCAATCCTCTATATTATTACTGAAAACATAAATGCCAACATGATGGAATTTCAAAAGAAAATGAAACCAGCATTCTTCTAAATTGTTTGCAGTTAAAAGGAAATGTACTAGATACATAACAAGATGAAATTTCACTAGTATCACCATTAAATGTATTTTTTCTTAGGATGCAAGAAGATTAAACACAATTAAATGCAGCAATTGTAATGAATTTGGACATAACAAACGAGGATGCCAAAGAGATAAAAAAATAAAAATTATAATGTAAATTGCCCATTAACATATATTAATACTTTAGATATTGTGGTAGTCTTTTTGAAAGTCTTTTTTTTAATGGGGACTTATATCACAGTTTTTGCATAATATGCTATATATTTTGGGTTTGACAATATATTCAATCACATGAGTAGAACAATATTTTGAATTTTAACATCTCACTAGTTTAAAAATATGAAAAGCAGAGTTTGATTTCAATTTTAACCTGGGTATATTGTAGCCATGTTAACGTGTTAGTTTTTTCTTTATAAGAAGTAGTTATGACATTAAAAAGCATAAGGCATGTCAAAGCAATCCAGTACGACAAAATAAAGTGCATCAGGACAAAATCTTTGATACAGTAACATGTAAGATAAAAAATAATTCAAACTAATAGATACACGGGCTATGCCCCACAAATTACATAGAGCTGAAATTAGACTTCATTGGACAACAACACAAACATCCACCAGAACAAATTTCTATGCCCAAAATAAAAGTATTAGACAATAAGCTTTCTATAAAACAATCAGCTCCATTACATTTTATCACCCATGTGTACTGTCATATATCAGTAAGTCCCCCACCACTAGCAATTTTATCAATAATCTTTTTTATGGGATTTATATCATAAACTGGAAAATCACCATATTTAGAGCTCAGTTCAAAATCAAATTCCAGCATTTACACCATATAAAACACTATTTACACAAAGTATTTACTTCAATTCTAGTTCCAATCGATTCCAACATTACTAGAAAGAACAATAGACTTCACTCAGTTTACTTTAGCAGCATGTTCACATCTGCTACATTGTTAATTACAAATTTACAATATCCTAACCTCCCCTCTAGCTCCATCAATGGTTTATGATGTCTTTGTTTGATGACGATGGACAAAAATAAAAGTAGATTTTAGTTAGACAAATCAACAAACACCTTGTGCTCCAATTACATATGTAGCATCTCAAATACACAAAACGTCGATCAATTTGAACAATAAAATGCAAACAATATATCAAGAGCGTCCATGAAGAGAAAAGGCAAAGGATCTGAGACTATAAAGGTGAAGACGTAGAGGTGGGTTACTTGCGAGTATGAAAAATGCTCTAAGTTTGCAATTGAAGATGAAGGACAAGAACGCACAATTAAAAAATCTCTGGCGTAAAGAAACAGAAGTTAGGCAAAGGAGAAAAATGTCTACTCATAAAACAATTAAGGATGGTTATTGTCTGTTTTAATATAAGAGGGGTGTGAGTGTTTTTAATGAAATCTATTTATTAGAAAAAGTATATAGTTAAATAGATTTGAAATTAATTTCTAAAAAATATCATATTATAAAAATTAGATTTATGCCTTTAAAACTTAAGAATTTATCATCTAAACGTGGTATTGTTTTCTCCATCATTTTGATGTAATTTGTTTGATTTTTCGTCTTCTTGCGGTGTTTGTTTGATTTAGATTTATACATCAACTTCGATTAATTATACATTAATTCAATGACTTGTGGTCAAATTTATAAGTTCGATAACATAAATATTCTAATTATTTTTAATTTTGTTGTATTTGTAAATATTTTTCATTTTATACTATTAATTTAAATGATATGACTTTGTTCACAAATAAACCTTATTCATATTTTAACAATGTTAAATTTGTGTTGTTTTGGACGTATTTAAATAAATATATCTTTTAGTAAAAAAAAAGGTTTTGAAATTGAAAATACCAAGTAAAAATATTTTATTTGTACATTAGTTTAATTTTTATAATTCCAAAAAATATCATGATTTATTTTAATTTTTATTATTTAATATAATAAAACATATTTCAAAAATTAAATTTTTCTATTCTCTTCTTAAAACTCTTTAAAAAAATTATATTATCAAACAAATATTCTCATTTTCTCTTTTTAAAAGAATTTTCAAAAGTTAGAGTATCATCTTCAAAACAATTTTTTAAAACAGATTTATAAATCTAATTATAAGTTAATTCAAACATACCTTAAATTATTCTCTTTATTTATTTTCTTTTTTGTTGAGAACGTCCTTTAATAAAAAAACACTCAATTGTTATAAAATAAGTACCTTAATAATAAAATTTGGAAAGGAGAGATGGTAAAGAAATGCCTGTGGCAGTAACAATACCCAGCTATCACCACCACCGTATCTACGCTTCACTCTTCGCCATAGCCAAGTTCAACAAAAGCACGATGGCGAGCAGCAGCAACAACAATTCAGGTGCATTCACAACAATCAAAGAGAGAATCACTTTCGAGAAAGACATCAAGAAAAGCAAGTTCATCGCCATTGCTGGTTCCGTCTCCGACGATAAATCCGCTATGTCTTTCCTTTCTCAGGTAACTTCCTTTACTCTCTCAATCATTTCCTCAATTCCCTCTTTTTTTAATTGTTATAACATAGTGAATCAATTCATCATTTTTCTCACTTCGTGTTTATTATTAGGTCCGGGATCCAAAGGCTACCCACAATTGTTGGGCTTATAAGGTACCGTCAAGTTTTTTTCTTTTTCACAAATTGGTTTTGAAATTTTGAGCGTATGGAAAAATTGTCTCTAGATTTTGTGAATTGGCAAATTAGTTACAATCATTTGGCTTTTACATACGGTCTCACTATAGTCCTTAATTTATCAAAATTACTAAAATATCCCCAAATGTGTCTTCTTAGTTAGTTTGATTTTTCAAATGTGTTTTTGTTGATCAGTTTCGTTTTCAAATATGTCTTTTGTTTGTTCATTTGGTCCATGAAATTACTTACAAAAGACTAGTGTTGTTAAATAGTTGCTATAGAATAGCAGAATTCAGACAAATCTCTGTAGTTCTACAATACGCTATTTAGTACAAAATGTTGTCAAATAGTGGCTATAGAGGCGCTATAGCATTCTTGTATAGATGAATTTTAACAAATCATTATTTTTTGTGATCTGCAATTGACAATGTTGTAGAAGACACACTCAAGGGTATTTTTGAAGTTTCAATATATGTAGAGACCATAATGACATAGCTTCACACATTTAAGGACTAAAATGACTATTTACTCATTGATAATACACCTCGAAATCAGAAGCTTCAGTTAAAATGATCCCTCAATTAACTTATGTCATTTGAGGTTATTAGACTCACAAGTTGTTTCCTCACTAGTTAGTTAATTTCCTTATAATTTTTTTTAATTGGACTGGAACATATAAGAGGCATAGTAATGTATGATGTTGTTACTAATGAGTTTCTGCGTGTGTACACTTATCTTTTGTTTTGTTCATTGGTTATTTTGTTATTCATTTTACATCTTTTTTAATAGGTGGGGGATCAATACCGGTCCAATGATGATGGTGAACCTTCAGGTACGGCTGGGAAACCAATATATTCTGCCATTTCTTCTTCAGGAATAGATAGAGTAATGGTGGTTGTGATCAGGTTAATACTTTAACAACCTTATTTTAACATTTCTCATATGTATATTAATGTCAATGTCAATTAATTTGAGCTGATGTTCTTGTGGATTATATTATACATTTTAAGCATTAAGCAGTTCATCCTTTGGTATTGAATATGCAACATGATTTGTATTGTGATCTATATTGAATTTCAGGTATTTTGGTGGTATCAAATTAGGCACCGGGGGATTGGTCAGGGCTTATGGAGGAGTTGCATCAGAATGTCTGAAGAATGCTCCAACTTGCCTAGTGAAAACAAAGGTGGTTCATTTCCTAGCCTGTAATGTATCTTTGGTTTTATCTATACCTAGTTAGAGTTTTACTTTCTTGAAGGTTTTGGGAACTCGTTATACTTACAATGTGCGGATTTATGAATAAAATTATGAAAATTATAGGTGCCAATGGGGGTAGAAGTTCCATTTGACTTACTTGGAGTGCTCTACCACCAGGTTTGTTCTTTGCATATTTATTTTCATGACTCCATGATTATGAATATCCTTCTTATAGTGTCACTTGGGTTGGATAATAGAAGAGACTGATGAGAAGTATGGCATTTCCTTAAAAGTATGTTTGGATATTCATATTTAATTGTAGTAGTTAATGAATTGTACATCACTTTTGAGCAGTAAATCTTGATTTATTTTATCCATTCCTTGTTTTTTGTCTGTCATGTCTGGGTAGTGTGATTAACTTTTGCTCAGTAGGATTTGTTTGGAAGGGGATTTTAAGAGTGGAAGGGAGAAAAGAAAAAGGGTTATGAATTATGATGCACGGATACACCAATTTCCTCACTGTATCCGTGTTGGATACGCATCTGACAAGAATATGTATCCAAAACGTATCTGGGAAGAACAGCTCAAAACAAACTGTCTGGACACGTAACAGTTTTGCTCAGATATGCTGTAACTTTGCCTAACTTGAGGAGATGATACGCTGTCTTTGAAACTTTTCTACATCTCCACTATTCTTTCCAGTTTCCACTTTGATTTCAAGTCGCAACAGCGTATATATAAATCAAGCAAAAACAGAATAGTGAGATTACTTTAAAAAACCCAGAAAAAGTGAAAAACAGAGCACCACGCTATTTTCTTCTGTCAGTGGCCAATGTGCAGCTTCAAAAAGCTAGAAGAACAAGAACAGGGCTTCCTTGTCTTGCATCTTCATCGCTTTTTCCAGCGCAGCTGTGCAAGCTTCATGCTCTGTTCTTTCTTTAGAACATGCAAATTAGAGAATGGTTTATCATAAACTAATGATATACCATTCTCTTGTTTGGTAGCATTTTGAAACAAAAGGAGAGATAGGAGTTTATAAATATCATCCTATCTATATAAGTATTTTTAAGTTCCCCCAATTGTTTGACTGTTTACATATAAACAAGGTAGGAGTCTTGTCCCTGAAGAAGCAGTCTGTTGCTATGAGGTGAGACACCAAATGCGTTATGTAAGAGGTCCAGGGGTTGATCCATGCTACTAACAAATTCTCATTTTGTAATAAATTAACTACTAACAATTCGCCTATAAAAAAACAAGGTAGGAGTCTAGTATTCCTTCCTCCTTCCTTTCTTGCCTTTCCTTTCCCTCCCTTCCCTTCCTTTTCTATCCCAACTCCCCATCAAAGCCTTTTAAATTTTTGGCTTAATTGCAGTTTTGGTCCCCCTATTTTAGCTGAATCGTAAAAGTAGTCCTCCCATTTTGTTTCTCCCCAATTTTGGTCCCCCAAACAGAATTTTGGTCTAAAACTTGATGAAATTTTATTTGTTTTGCATTTATTTAAGTCACATCATACCTCAAGATCTCATGTGCAATAATTGTACTTGAAATCAATGATCATAAATGGTGTAGTATGGCTTTAAAAAATGAAATTTCATCAAGTTTTGGATCAAAATTCTGTTTGGGGGACCAAAATTGAGGAGAAACAAAATGGAAGGACTACTTTCGAGATTCGACTAAAATAGGGGGACCAAAACTGCAATTAAGCCTAAATTTTTCTAGTGAAATGAATTCAGGAATGTTATTAAATCTTGCTTCTAATACTCGTGCTAATAGTATTTTAAGATGGTAAGAAGTGTAACTTTATAAATATGTGGTATATGTATAACAAAGACGACTGCTAGCAACACACGCTTTAACATACTTTCTAACACTCTTAGTTGCACTGTCATAACTAGCACTCGAAACTCTTGCTTTAATTGCAAGAGTTGTATTGTTACGTGTATCAGTTAAATATTTATGCATCTTATGTTTGTTGTTAATGTCATTTTCAGCTGCAGTCTTTTAATGTCGAAGAAATGAAGCAGGATTATGATACGGGTAAAGATGACATATCAATGGTTACTTTTAAGGTTGATTTTGACAAAGTTGAGAAATTGGAGGATACACTTAAATCCAATTGTAGCCGAGAATTGAAGTTTTATAAGCATTGAGAATTCACACTAGATTTGAATTATATAGTTTTCATGTAATATTTTTCTCATACACACACGGTAGATGCAACTTCATTTGAAGATGAGATGAATGCACACACAGGCTCAGTACATATTAAAGTTTTTCCCTGCGTGCTGCTAATAGGACTAGTTTTCTTCTATGAAACCTGGTTTACAGTATTTGTATATTCAGTAGAAACTTTTACAAATCTTTATATACATACAGAAGGGAATATATTTGTTTAGCTTTATATGAATTATGAAATAACGGACATAAGGGACATCCAAGGGTGAGCTGTCAAAGCTGACCCGTTCTAAACCGAAGTGTTTAATCATATGAATAGATCAGTTCGGTTCAGTCCGCATTGTTGATGGGCTGCATTTTATGAAGATTTGTCCATCTAGTATGATCTAAGCAAGCTAATATGTCAACTCAATCTGTTTTTTTTTTCTTCTATTTTTTCTATTTTAATTAATAAAAATTAAAATAAAATACAACACAAACACCTTCCCTCACCGGTCCCCACTAACTACGTTAAAAATAAAGTGAAGATCTATTTTAGTTTTAAAAAAAAACGAATTTTTAAAATATTTCGATGAATTGAAAATTAAAAATACTATAAATAAATATAAACTTCATGAAAAATGAGGACAAGGGTTATTAAGTTAGTTACCTATTTAGGATTATTTTTATTTTTAGGTTTTCAGTTTTAGTTCAATTAAATTGTGTTAATCTATCGTGTCAAAATGTTAATTTTTATTGGACGTTAGTGCATAAAAAAATTAATATACCGATGCATATAAATTAAACTCTGAAAGAAAATGAAAAGAAATGTGTATTTATAAAATAATATAAATATGTTTATACAAAACAATTATATATGATTAAAAGAAATATTAATGAAAATTTAAAAATATAAAGAAAATAAAAATATAATATTGTAGTTTAATTTATTGAAATATTTTGTTTAATTGTTACACAATTTATTTTATATATTTATTTTTTATTCTTTTCTTTATTTTTATATTTTATTTTTTTTAACATATCTAATTTTTTAAGAACATCAATGTTGTTATATAAAAAAAAATCTAATATAATTTTTTTTATATATCTAATTACTAAATAACTTATTTTTTAATTTTTTTCTTCTATATTTTTTATCAACCATACAAAATATAAAGAAGTTAAAGATCGAGATGTTCCTATTGAATTTTTCCAGGTACTATAAATTACTTTTTTTTAAGAATTAAATTGAATGTTACAATTTAAAAATTAAAATAAATCTTTACTTTAAAAATAATAAAATAAAATTTAACTGATCAGCTCTTTTTAATTGGTCCATTTATCTCTCAACTTGAATTGTGAGTTAAATTTAAGTTCACAAATGGTCCATTTCAAGTTCTCAAATGACCTACATAATATAATATTTTCTAAATTTAAGTTCTCGAATGATCGATGTTTGCCATTTTTAAATATAAAATATTGGTTTAATCGAGAAAAGTGCACAAAATCCGGATGAATTAAAAAAAGCGATTCAAAAAGATTAAATAAATCAAGTTAAAACCATCCTCAAGCAAAAGGAAAAAAAGATCCAACGGTGATATTTGAATTTGATAGATTTTGAAAGAGGGAGGATGGGGTCGG
>NC_021166.2:20924266-20936711 GCF_000331145.2 Cicer arietinum
GCATTCCTGGCGTGGTTTTTGAAGCATTAAATTAGAAGAAAATCACACGTTTTAGCCTTACTTTACTAGACTAGAAGAATGATGTGTATAGCAGTATAATAATGAATTATACACCTATAGTTCACTATTACAACTACTTTGGTAGTACAAGACTGATAGCTAGCTATTTCGTCCCTCCATCTTTTCAAATGTCATTCATAATTAAAAATTTTCCATAAATTTTCTACCGTTTAGAATTGTTGCTCATCAAACTTAAACTATCTCGTATCCTAAAAAAGTGATAGCACGGGACATGCAAAGGACTTTATAACCAAAATCATATTAAGACTCTATTTTAAACGTTTAAACGAAACGCATATCATTTATTTATATTTTTAATATTAATATTTTACGAAGTATTTATTTTTTTCAATCTAATATTTTAAATATAAATTATTAAATAATATCACAAACAACTTTATATTATTATATTTTAATAATATTTATTTATTTAATATAACTTATTAAGCTGAATCTATAAAAAAATAATGAGAGTGTTTATATTGTCATTCTCCTTAATAAACATTCAATATTTTTTTTTTCACAATAAATATGTTTATTTAGTTTGGTGCTAAATAAGGGCAGTACCTCCCATTGTGTAAGCTCAAGTGAATTATTAAAGTAAATAAGACCCATCTTATCAATTTTGTAATTTAGAAAATATAAAATTATGTTAAATGTATTTTTGATGATTTAAATTTGATGTAGGGTGACTAAATGCAGTTAGTTACATTTATCTCAGTCATTCCATCGTGAGATTTTGAATCCGTGTCAAGATAAGATGACACATTATTAATTTATTATTTGTGACATATTATTAATCTATTATTTATTTGAATATATTTATTCAACTACATTAACTTTCATATATTATTTTTTTATGAAATATATTTTAGTTTTTTAATTTCTTTTTTTGTATTAACAATATTTAATTATTTATTATTATTATTATTATTATTATTTTTTTTTTTATTAAATTGAATGAAAAATAAAAATGAATTGTTAAAAAAGTAGAATTGTATTGCTATTTTATCTATAAATATTATGGACGCTTTATTTAGTTTAAGATATCTATTCAACTGCACTATATATTTTTTTTATTAAATATATTTTATTTTTATGTTAAAATTATTATTATTATTATTATTATTATTTATTAAATTGATAATATTTTATTTTGATTAGTGTTATTAATTTTTATTTATTAAATAAAACAAAAAGAAATTATTAACAAAATAAAATTATATTTATATATTTTCAATTTAATATATTTTATTTTATTAATATAATTTTATTTTTTATATTTTTTAAATTAACAATTATTCAATTATTAAAAAAAATTAAATTTAATACATAATTGCATTATCATGATGCGAACTCAATGGTCATATTTATGTGAGTTATTTTAATTACTTTTTTCAAAAAAATGAGTATTTAAATAAAAAAAACCTCATCTTCCTTCTTTAAAGATTAGATGGATATCTAGGCCTAGGCCTTGAATTGAGACGATAACCTAAGGTAAACTTTTGTTCACAACATGAACACTTCATACCCATCTTTATGAGCAAAATCCAAAAACATAGCTTTTGAGCATCATCAAGCTAAAGGAAGTAGAAAACAAACAATACTTCCAACAAAACAAACTGAAGAAAGAAATCAAACCATCAAGAAAAGAAGAATCACATCCTCTCAAGTTACTCATAAGTAAAACATACATTGTCAACTCAATTAGTCCTTAAAAATATGTACAAAACACAATAAGTTGAAGCTACATTGCTAAAATCTGTATCATACAAGCAATGCATATGCCTCTTTCCATACAACATAATAAAAACACATAATCCACAACAAAAGTTCCCCCTTTTCCCTCAAAAATACCCAAAAAGAAACATCACACAAGAAATTAGGGTTTTCGATTTCACTTTTCTATATCCATCTCCAAATCCGATTCACTATCAGGATCAACAAACCCTTTCATTCTTCTCCTATTAGCCACAGTTTTAATCCTCATCCTCTTTCCACCATTACCCCCCAATTCAAAACGACACCGTTCATGAACAGGATACCTCAAAGGCAAACTCATATGATAACAATAATACTCCTCCTTCCCTTCCACTATCGACTCCTGTTCCGGCGGCTTCACCGCCGTACCGTGAAACGTCCTTTTACAATTACTACATCGAAGTGTACAATCTTCATACTTCCTCTCATACTCATGCAAATACCAACAATAAGGACACATAGTCCAAAACGACGCCGTTGAAGCGTTAGTTCCGTTAATCTCGCGTTCGAACCGGTCTAACTGAACCGGGTCTGATAAAACGCACCAAGCTTCACGGACTCGCATTAAGGCTTCTTCGGCGAAAGGGAATTTGTTTTTGTTTGGGTCGAGGAGGCGGACGAGGGTCTTGAACTGCTGACGTGCTAAGTCGCGGTTTGAGGCGTCAGAGGGTTTGAGTTTGAGGATAGAGTAGTGGTCAGTGTGGCTTTTGGTGGGACCCAGTCGGAGAGATGCGGCTTCGAGGACGTCGACGATGGCGAGCATTCGATCGAGTTGGGAGGTGATTTCTGGATCGGATCTTGGACAGCGCTGGATGAAGAGACGGCATCCGCTGAAGATACGGCGGGAAAGAAGCGATACGCCTGGACGGAAAAGAGGGTGGTTGGGTCCTGAGTCGGCGGTGGCTTCTCCGGTTGTGTTGTTATCTGTGTCCATTGTTTGTCTGTCTTTTCGTAACTAGATAGTGTAATAACTTGAATGAGTGTCACGAGTAACGGAGAACGCGGGTTATATACAATTTTTTTTTTCTTACTGTAAAACTTTTTTATTTATTTAAATATCTATTTTATTTTTTAATAAATATTTATTTCGATCTTTTATATTTTTTAATTTATTTTTTGTAATTTATCTTTTGATTTAATAATTATTATTTTTTTAATTATAATATTTTTTAACCTCAAATATTAATATTTATTGATGATTGAGATCGAACTTTCAATTTTTTATTAGTTTATTTTTTAACTTAATATCTCATTTTATTCAAACAAGTGTACTTGAATTTTGATTGTTAAGTGTGTATATTTTACAAAGACGATATAAGAAGATTTTTTTTAAATAGTTAGTCTATTTTTGAGTTAAATTGACGTAATTTAAAATAATACTATAGTGGACATATTAATTTTTGTTATAAGAGATTCTAATGATTAAATATTGATATATATTTTATTTTAATTGTAAAAAAGACTAAAATATTTTATTTATAAAAGATAATATAAAAATAAAAAAAATAAAACGAATATAAAAAAAATTACAAAAGTTATATTTAAATATCTTTTTTATGGAGGAATATTTTGAGGAAGTACAAAGGACAAAACATTTGGAAGAAATACTATGTGTAATGACATCTTAATTCACGGTTTTGTAAATATCTTTAAATTGTAGCTATAAAGTGGAGTTACATGTTAATGTTACGAGTTTTATCGGATGTGGCGTAAAATCATTTTATATTAAAGTTTGAGGTAGCTTGAATATCCATTGTAGTAGAAGCTTAGAGTAAATGTCGTGTTCAAATAAAACTTCCCCACCATCGACGGAGTGATATTCATTTCAACACATATCTTGCAAACCTTTATTTATACATCTATTAAGTGTTGCTATTTACTTTTATTGGTCGACCGGTTGCAGATGTCAATACTTATAGAAAACAATCATTATAAATAATCATATTTAGTTCCAAGAATTGAATCCTACCATGTTGGAATCAAGTTGTTTTTGATACAATACTTATTCATGATGTTTAGATGATAACAGAACAATATATAATAAGAAAACGTTTTATCTTTTGAAGTTTGCTTAAGTGTTTAGAGAATACATTCAATAAAGAAAAGTCAAAAAGAGTAGAGTTCATCTTATAGTGATCATTTAGTCATTATCATCTGATAACGTCAAGCTTTAAAGCACGTTGAAAGACAAAGTCTGTCCGAAGAATATCTTATTATTGAAGATTAAAAAATAGTTAGTTCAACGAAAGAAGTTGAATGAGTGTTTGCGTTTGATAGTTTGCATTTGGTAATGATGTCATCTTATATGTGTAAAATATTTTATGAATATCAAACACACTTTTGAAAGTGTGAGTCTAAGCTCTAAAGTCGAATCACTGATAACGTTTTGAATTAATTAACCATACAATGACAACATTTAAAGTAGAGTCACTTATGCAACTCTAGTGGCTCGATGTCTACAACATCAACTACAATATTTTTAACAACTATCTCTCAACAACTCTTTTCTCAAGTTCTCTAAAAGAACTTCAAATCAAATATTGAAGTTGATGAACATCCATACATAAAACGTAATTATGGTTGGTATGATTAACATTTTCATTACAGTAACGTCTTGACAAAAGTCCTCATGAGACAGTTCCAATGAATGTCTATGGAGAGAAAAAAGAAGAAAATGACATGGAGAATCCAAGATCATAAAGAGAAAAGAAATTGGAAAAATTCAATAGAAAGGAACAATTGGACAAAGCCAATGAGCAAGAGCAAATAAATTGTAAATCATCTCTATGAGAAATAGATTTTGTTATAAATCAACCAGGGAAATTAAATTTATATCCTCCAGTATAAAACTTGGATTTATATAGGATTGAATTGTAATATCCTCTTTTAAAAAATTTAGAATCTTAGATGATTTTGTATCACATCACATACAAACTCACTATTTGATCGTAAATGACTTGATAATGGCAACAATCCTTCATGTAAAAAGGAGTGTCTATAGAGACTTAGAGAATACGCATATTACCTAGCAATGAGGTCTCCAAATTATTGAGAAGACCAAATTGGTGAAGAAGTTTGGCGAGGCTAGTAAAGAAAAGGCGTTGAAGAGCTTGGTGAGACTAGATTAAATAATACACGTTGTATATCCTGAAGAGACTTAGAGAATACTTGTATTCCTTAGCAAGGAAAATTACAAGATTGTCGAGAAGACCAATTGGTGTTGATGTTTGGAGAGACGAATGATACTAAACTCAAGTGGCGAGTGAATTCGGATTTTGAGAAAATCCTGAGACTATACTTCTGGTGGTCTGGAGATACCTTACAAAAATTCTTAGAGAAACAAGAAAAGAATACTTGATGCTTTGAGAGGCGGATAATACTCAACTCATGAAGCGAATGAAGTCATAACTTGTAATTCTAAGGGCCTAGAGAGATTTTACAATACTTAATGTGTTGAGAGAAAGTAAAAGAATACTTAATACCTAGAGAGGTAGATAATACTCAATTCAAAGAGAGAGATGAAGTCGGATCTTAAAGAATCCAAATATTATACTTCTTGGAACGTGAATAGGTCATACAATATTCAATGTCTAGAGAGAGAAGAAAAAAAAACTTAATTTAGAGACTTTAATAACATTCTATATTTACATAGGCAAATTGAACACTGTTAGTTTATAATGGATTGAAGGCATTAATTTGTTAAACATTCTCCTAGTGTTTATTAAATTTGTGATCCCTTCAAATCTTTTAAGTGCATTATTTTTTTAAAGAAATCCTTGTTATTTAACTTTGATTTGTGAGTAACAATCACTTGAATTCAAAGATACACATTTTTTTATTCATATCTTAATTAAAAAAATATGTTTTTCTATAATTTCTTCTATAAATTTATTCTCTTATAGTTATTTTAAAAGTAGTTAAATAAATATGTATTATCGATGTAAATAAATTTTATTGTATTTAATAAAAACTCATCATATTATTTTGCGCGGTTTTGTTTTAACCGCATTTTAAAAAAGTATGTGGAAATTAATTTCCACATACAATACATGTCCTCCTTTTCTGGTTTTATAGTGTCTTTTTCTTAAATATAGGGTATGTGTTCGTTAATGTTTTGTTACTTTTACAACTTTTTGAAATTGAAATGTCATGACAGGACCAAAATAATTTCGTTCAGATAATACTATATTGTGAAATAATATGTAAGATTAAAATAATTTTTGGTTTTATAAAAGTCTAAAATTTTGTTTTAAGTTTATATAAAAAAATTATATTTTTAAATTTTTACAAAATTATTTTATAAGTTGTTTTAGTTCATGGTAGAACAAACCAAACATCCTTCAACTTATAAATTTTTGAATGATATTTTGCATGTTAAGTACATTATTAAAAGTTCATTCACACAAATTTATAATCTATAATTTTGGATGAATTAAATATGAACTTTTTAAATGTCATATGTTCAAGATAAAAGTTCTTAAAATATAAATTTAAAAATTAAATGTTGAATTTATTTTCTATAAAAGAACTTTTTATAATATTGTAAATATGTATATAAAATAATATATTAAAAAATATGTTGATGTTCCAATATGAACTAAAAATGTTTACATAATAATTTTGTAAGAATTATAAATGTGATTTTTTTTAGATGAATTAAAAATAAAATTTCATAATTTTATAAAAACTAAAAATTTATTTAAAACTCTAAAATGTAATAACTTCGTTAAGATATTGGTGTTGATTTTACATAACGTAAAACAATACTCAAACAACATTAAAAAAAAAATACTCAAATAATTTTTTTTTATAAAAATTTAGAATGCAAAACATCACAACAATACTCAAACGAAATAAAACAAACAAGTTAACTGATTTTGGTTAAAATTTGATTGAATCATTGACTTAATTTTAATATTCGTTGATGAAACTAACAGCACACACAATTAATATTTAAGTTAATATTCGAAGTTCCTACAAGAGGGCCATTTTGGAGCATAATAGTTTCATTTTCAATACTATTTTTTATTTAATTTTTAAAAAATATCTCTTTGCGATGAATTTTTTGCACCAGTTGTTGTGGTACAATAATGCTATTAAGGCCTGAATTTATGTTCTCTTGAAGACTACTCATACTCCTTTTATGAGACGCATTTTGTAGAAAATGATAAATAAATATTTATAATTAATATATTTTTAATATTTAAAATATTATAAGAATGGAGATATTTTGTATTTTGAGGAAAATTATACTTCCAATAGCCTCCTCTTCCAAAACTCTTTATTCAATTATTCCGACAAGGATTTCAATTCAAATTTTCCCAAATAATTTATCTTTTATTAAAATTTATTAACCACTCGATTTCAATTAAAATGATATGTGAGTCAACTAAATTTTAATCCAAGTAATAAATTAAAATGTCAAACATGAAATTATTTTAATAGAAGATGTTAATAAATCCAACGGTCGAGACAAAATGTAACACAAATGACTGATTTGAGAAAAAAACTTAAAGAACAGTCCAAACAAAATGTAAAATATTTTTGCCAATTTAAGAACACCATTATTAGATATAGAGTAAAGCTTGTTATAATAGATTTGATTTGAGTATATTTCCGATATAAAAACCCATTTTTAGCACGGTAAGGCAGATAAATTATGGACAAAGATTGCCCAGAGTCGAGGTGTCTTCATCCTATTCACGCAGGCACAACGATAGCCTTTCAATCAAGATTGAAAGGTTAATATTCAAACTCTGTATTATATAAAAATTATAAAATAAAGATAAAACTTACTCTTTTTTTTTAACTAAATGATCGAGGTCCGAATGTGTGAATTCAGGATTCTCTGACTGCCGATAATCTGAATTTATAAATTATATAGCTGTAATTTCTGGTTGCAATTTTCTAATTCTAACAAAACGGAAAGCTGTCAATCGAATTTGGGTGCACTAAACTTGTTCCGCTGTTTGAATTTGGAAAACAGAGATTAAGTCTAATTCAAGGTATTTGGTCAACTGCACATGCCAAAACTGCAAGAAAAAAAAATAACAATAAAATAATTACTACTAAATACATTAACGTGGAGTAACGATTACATCATTGTACACAGATTTTGCCTCCTCAAGAATAAAGAAAACCCTAATTGTGCAACACCACATAACCCAATACTTAAAGAGCATTAGCAATTTAGCATGGCAAACTTCAGGCATACTAGTAAACTGCCATCAAGCTTTCATGGGTCACGTTCTCACATCCTTGAGTGCACCACCTTTTTCAAGTTCATTGACCAAATCTCTAAGAGATGGAACCTTAGTAGCCAAGGTTCTAAATAATCTAGAATATCGGGCCCGAGTGCCATCTGCAGTCCTTGCTAGGGCTAACAGGCTTAGTGCCTCAGGTAGTTCAGAAAATATTTGTTTCATTTCATCCAAGCTCAAATTTTCCAAAACGGATGGTCTAGGGGCAACCCTCACAATTTCACCACCTTTGGGTTCTTGAACTCGAGAATCAGCTTTAATGACTAGTTCTGAATTTGAGTTTGCTCCACATTTTATTATAAATGGTGTGGCGGTGCCTGTATTAAATTGGAGTACATTCCACTGTGTCACATTAATTTCAGATCCAGTGCCTAGATCTGTCGATGGCTTGTGACCATGAGATTGATCTTGAATGCAGTCTTCTTCTTCAGGAATTGGCTGTATCATAACATAATAGAGGATTCAGGCATCACCAAGGAAATCAATCCAAATTATTTTTCATCAGTTTAGGTAGCTTACAAATTCAACTCTAGTCCCAAACATCATAGCAAACACTTGGTGTTGTTTTTTTCAGCAAAATCAGTGCTACTAACTCATAAATACCAGCGAAAGATGGGCAAGATGATTTATGCTAAAAAAGTATACAATAAACCTAACACTCTACATACCTCAACCATATGGCAAGCATTTGCAATGTGGCTCTGAGCACAGGGATGATCAATTTCAAGAAGTGAAGGCATCTGTTCTTTAAGTTCATTAAGAGATGCAAGCAGTGCTCTTTTCTTACTTTTGCTCAAGATGTTCACATTAGATTGTCTTGTTATATCCTGTTTCAATAATACCTTGAATTATTGATATACAATCAGTTCACAAACTTTCAAAAACATATTTGCATAAATAATATTGGAACCTTGATTTGTTTTAATATTCCATCAAGTGAAATGAGAGACGCTAATCGTGCATCTTCAGCTGCAGTAGAAGGATTTGAAATAGGCGAACCCCCATTTTCCAATGTCAATAAAGCTACATCACTTCTCATTTGTTGCAGAATCTGATTATACAAAGAATTAAGAACTTGATATCAACCAATTATGATAAGAAATTCATTAAAAAAAATAAGAGTGCCTTATGACCATTTTCTAAATGATTGAAAAATCAGACTATACCAACTTAGAATTTGGATTAGACCTAACTCAACCCCCAAAAATTAAGCTCAGGGAGTGAGGATTGTCCAAGCTTTATAAGGATAACTCAGGCCTTATCTTTAGTTGAGTGAGATCTCTATACCTCCCCCCATTTGCAGCGAAGGTGGCCACGGTGATGGCAACTAAGGTTTCCAAAAATAACATATACACAGTAGACTTTAGATCACTATTATGTTTGTTTTCTTGTTCATGCCCTTACAACCTAAATCCTATAATTTTAACATGTCATCCCAGAATCAGCAACCTAATGTTACAGACTATGTGTCCAATGACCATATCAAACCACAATAGGTCTTACTGTCCTCACAATAGGCCCTAACATAAAATATGAAAATATAGTATACTAATAATATCTAGATATTATCTTAGCTTATCTTATTATTTCTTATTTTAGAGTATCTTATAATAGCTTCCCAGATTAATTTCTCATCTTATATCTCGGACTCTCAAGATTACTCTCTCCGTCTCATAAAAAGTGTCTCATTTGCAATATTTGTCTCAAAATAATTGTCACTTTAGAATACCAATGAATCATTAATTTTTTTCCCCACTTGTTGAAGTTGTGGGATTTTAGAGAAAATAAGGAGAGAAAATAATAAGGATTTGAATACTATTGATAATAGCTTTATGCTAACTTGATTCCAAAAGACTCAAGACTAATCTCTATTTATAGAGAAACATAGACTAAATCCTAAATCAGAAACAAAAATCATAATAATAATGAGATATTCTAAGATATCTCTATGATTATAAATTGATCCTATGTGTCAAGAATTAGAATAAAATTATATTTATTGAAACTTCAATATATTGGTAATACATCAGATATATTTATACTAGATTACTAAACAACCAAATCCTATGATTACTCATATATAACTAAATCCCTACTAGTACTCCTATATAACTGAATCTCTATTAGTACTCATATATAACTAAATTCCTACTAGTACTCCTATATAACTGAATCCCTATTAGTACTCATATAACTAAATCCCTACTAGTACTCCTATATAACTGAATCCCTATACTTGAGGGATATTAAACAGAAACATATTTTGACACTCCCCCTCAAGCTGGTGAATAGGTGTTCTCCATTCCCAGCTTGAATACAATTCTTTCAAAGTTGCTACTGTTTATCCCTTTAGTTAGAAGATCTGCAAGATTGTCATGGGAGGAATTATATGGAGTACAAATTAGGCCAAAAAGAAATCTCAAGTTGCTGCAATGAAGGCAGCAAAAAGGGACACAATGTGGCTAAGAAATAGAAACCGCAATGAAGGCGGAAAAAGGACCACAATGAAGGTGGCTAAGATTTCACGAAAATGGAAACCGCAATGAAGGTGGCAAAAGGACCACAATTAAGGTGGTTAAGATTTTAGGAAAATAGAAACCACAATAAAGGCGGTAGTTTTATGCGGAAGCAAGGGCCACATGAAAGTGCCATTCGGAAACTCAATGGATCATAGTTTGGGACTCGTCTCATAGCTGTTGACTGGGTACTGAGGATGATGTCGAGCATGTTGACAAACAATCTGATCATGGAGATGATAGTGATACCAATGGTGTCGTAGTAGAAGATGTTCCTTCTAAAGATTGATTTTGACAGGAAGCAGATATTGCAAGAAAGGTTCAAGATGCAAATAGTAAAGCATCTAAGGAGTCTGACAAGGTTTCAGGTGTTTCTAAGTCTGAAACTTCCAGCAGAGCATGGGTGAAAGTAGTAATAGTCAATTTTCACAATCTGAAGACGATAACCAAGCTGAATCTGAAATGGCAAATGAACAAGGTACTAGCGATTCTGGCCCATCTGTTCCCCACCTAATGACCCGGTGATTCTACTCCTGTCACTCAAACACTCCCTCCTCCTATTGACAAAACGTCCAGCCGGCAATGGTACAACACTCCCCCTCAAGTCTATTAGTACTCATATATAACTAAATTCCTACTAGTACTCCTATATAACTGAATCCCTATTAGTACTCATATAACTAAATCCCTACTAGTACTCCTATATAACTGAATCCCTATACTTGAGGGATATTAAACAGAAACATATTTTGACACTCCCCCTCAAGCTGGTGAATAGGTGTTCTCCATTCCCAGCTTGAATACAATTCTTTCAAAGTTGCTACTGTTTATCCCTTTAGTTAGAAGATCTGCAAGATTGTCATGGGAGGAATTATATGGAGTACAAATTAGGCCAAAAAGAAATCTCAAGTTGCTGCAATGAAGGCAGCAAAAAGGGACACAATGTGGCTAAGAAATAGAAACCGCAATGAAGGCGGAAAAAGGACCACAATGAAGGTGGCTAAGATTTCACGAAAATGGAAACCGCAATGAAGGTGGCAAAAGGACCACAATTAAGGTGGTTAAGATTTTAGGAAAATAGAAACCACAATAAAGGCGGTAGTTTTATGCGGAAGCAAGGGCCACATGAAAGTGCCATTCGGAAACTCAATGGATCATAGTTTGGGACTCGTCTCATAGCTGTTGACTGGGTACTGAGGATGATGTCGAGCATGTTGACAAACAATCTGATCATGGAGATGATAGTGATACCAATGGTGTCGTAGTAGAAGATGTTCCTTCTAAAGATGATTTTGACAAGGAAGCAGATATTGCAAGAAAGGTTCAAGATGCAAATAGTAAAGCATCTAAGGAGTCTGACAAGGTTTCAGGTGTTTCTAAGTCTGAAACTTCCAGCAGAGCATGGGTGAAAGTAGTAATAGTCAATTTTCACAATCTGAAGACGATAACCAAGCTGAATCTGAAATGGCAAATGAACAAGGTACTAGCGATTCTGGCCCATCTGTTCCCCACCTAATGACCCGGTGATTCTACTCCTGTCACTCAAACACTCCCTCCTCCTATTGACAAAACGTCCAGCCGGCAATGGTACAACACTCCCCCTCAAGCTAAAGCTTAACTTTAGCTTGCTACAACAAAACAATGTTTCGCTCCACAAAATAATAAAAAAGATGGAAAGGCAACTCAGGGATACATTTGAAGTCGGAGAAAATTGCTATAAATATAGCCTAGCCAGATAGCCTGATTGATCATCAGTCTGAGAGAAATTCATGGCAAGCAATTGAACAAAGCAAGCTCCGTTCTTCTAAAAGACTGCATTTGGAAGCTTCAAAACAATAATATTGGAGA
>NC_021166.2:20941116-20974888 GCF_000331145.2 Cicer arietinum
GAATAGGTGTTCTCCATTCCCAGCTTGAATACAATTCTTTCAAAGTTGCTACTGTTTATCCCTTTAGTTAGAAGATCTGCAAGATTGTCATGGGAGGAATTATATGGAGTACAAATTAGGCCAAAAAGAAATCTCAAGTTGCTGCAATGAAGGCAGCAAAAAGGGACACAATGTGGCTAAGAAATAGAAACCGCAATGAAGGCGGAAAAAGGACCACAATGAAGGTGGCTAAGATTTCACGAAAATGGAAACCGCAATGAAGGTGGCAAAAGGACCACAATTAAGGTGGTTAAGATTTTAGGAAAATAGAAACCACAATAAAGGCGGTAGTTTTATGCGGAAGCAAGGGCCACATGAAAGTGCCATTCGGAAACTCAATGGATCATAGTTTGGGACTCGTCTCATAGCTGTTGACTGGGTACTGAGGATGATGTCGAGCATGTTGACAAACAATCTGATCATGGAGATGATAGTGATACCAATGGTGTCGTAGTAGAAGATGTTCCTTCTAAAGATGATTTTGACAAGGAAGCAGATATTGCAAGAAAGGTTCAAGATGCAAATAGTAAAGCATCTAAGGAGTCTGACAAGGTTTCAGGTGTTTCTAAGTCTGAAACTTCCAGCAGAGCATGGGTGAAAGTAGTAATAGTCAATTTTCACAATCTGAAGACGATAACCAAGCTGAATCTGAAATGGCAAATGAACAAGGTACTAGCGATTCTGGCCCATCTGTTCCCCACCTAATGACCCGGTGATTCTACTCCTGTCACTCAAACACTCCCTCCTCCTATTGACAAAACGTCCAGCCGGCAATGGTACAACACTCCCCCTCAAGCTAAAGCTTAACTTTAGCTTGCTACAACAAAACAATGTTTCGCTCCACAAAATAATAAAAAAGATGGAAAGGCAACTCAGGGATACATTTGAAGTCGGAGAAAATTGCTATAAATATAGCCTAGCCAGATAGCCTGATTGATCATCAGTCTGAGAGAAATTCATGGCAAGCAATTGAACAAAGCAAGCTCCGTTCTTCTAAAAGACTGCATTTGGAAGCTTCAAAACAATAATATTGGAGATTCAAAATATTTAAACTTGAATATGTTTCAAGGAGAGAGCGGCATGCTTCAGGGAGATAAAGGCACGAACAGTACATCACATCATGAAAGGACTTCCAGAGGGGAACTGGAGACAGGTGCATGCATTCTCACGCAATAATGTAAGAACAAAAAAAAACAGGAATAGCAGGTGAAGCTCCAACACCACAACTGCTTAACCTTCTTTTAGACTCAATCGCACCATGAACACTCATAATAATATACACATTCTACAGAAAGTTTCCTTTCCAATCACAATTGACTCTGCATTCTCAAAAAGAGGTTTGAACGCAGAACCCCCAAACTCTGCACAAACACCAAGGTCTGTTTGCTGATTGTATCGTAGGTCACTTTGTGGAATCAAAATGTGACCCATAGACAACATTCCAAGCCCTCCAATTTCCTTGGGGGTGTAGAAAATAACAGGTGGAAACCTGCTAGGCATCTTTGAGTTGAGTCCAATCTTGATATGAGTTTGAATTTATTTTCACATTTGACAAGCAAACCCAACAGCTCTTGAGTATGTACAGTTGCCTCTCGGAAATAAGTCATGAGTCCTATTAAAGCCTGGAATAGATATCAATGGCACCAAAAGCTTATCTTCGTTGGGTAGGAGGTCAAGTTCTTCTTCTTTGTCAGAAACATCATCAGATGATTTCTTTCGAATAGATGCGTTGAAATTCACCGCATCTGATGCATCTGCAATTTTATCAAAATCTGGGAAAAATTATGTTTCTAGCAGTGCTAGCTCTCCTAAATCTGAGGTTGACATTAGCCCTCCAGTTCCAACATCAATATATCAAGTTTACAATTTGGCCTACAGCCAAAAGGGTATGCCACCTACTACAAGCCCTCCTATCCAAATGATGGATCGATCGGGATCGGGAAGATATGAACCTGCCAGGATTCCATCTTCGATCTTCGATCTTTGAAAGAAATAATAATCCATTGGAATGGAGTATTGCTTCTAATGACTCATTATTTAGCATTCATATAGGTCACCATAGTTTTTCCAAATAACATACCTTTAAGTTTGGTGAATTATGCATGTCGGAAGAATTGATCAAACCTGAAGAACTAAGTATCTTTAATCGAACCCCATCAATTGCAATTGAAGAGATAGAAACTGCCAGAAAAAGTGCTGACATAAAGAATTTGAAAACAATAGAAACATCAGAAGAATCTTTCAAATTTGACCAAAAGCTTAGTGAAAACCACAACGACATAGAGACATTTCATCAAGATGCAAACTCCAAGTCTTCAAAGTCAAGTGTGTCAAGGATTCACGACGATTCAGCTTATGTTGTAATTATAGCTGGGTGTTCTGCCACCATAAATGGCCGACCTGCTGTTATACATGGCCAAGCTGCAAGTGTTCTCATTGCGGGTGGTTGTTCTGCAGTTGTTGCACCTGTAGCCATACAAAAAGCAGTGACCGTGGCTCCCCTATTTTGACAGAAACAGAGAGGAATAGTTTTGAGAAGACAAATACTCCTAGACATGACTCATATAAGGAAGAGTTAGATACAACTAGCAGTTCATCTGCCAGTTGTTGGCATTGCTTCCAATCTAAACAAGCATGTGATGTTTGTTCCAACTCACGTGGTAATTGTTGCTATTGGTTTCATAGCTTTTCTTGTTCTTCTAGTACATGTAAGCTTTCTTGTGCAAGGTGCAAATGTTGTTAAGGGACTGGGTTTTACAGAATTCAGATGCCTTATTTTTGAAAAAAGTGGTGCAAATGTCCACAAAATCAGAACCTGCTCTGATACCATGTCAAGAATTAGAATAAAATTATATTTATTGAATCTTCAATATATTGGTAATACATCAGATATATTTATACTAGATTACTAAACAACCAAATCCTATGATTACTCATATATAACTAAATCCCTACTAGTACTCCTATATAACTGAATCCCTATTAGTACTCATATATAACTAAATTCCTACTAGTACTTCTATATAACTGAATCCCTATTAGTACTCATATAACTAAATCCCTACTAGTACTCCTATATAACTGAATCCCTATACTTGAGGGATATTAAACAAAAACATATTTTGACACTAAGAAATAACTCAAGATACTCTAATATAATATAAAAGATCTTATAAGATATTTTCTAATATTCTGACACCACCAATATACCCTTATTTATTATATCTAACATACTTAACTACTCCACTAACTACAATTATAAGGGTGTTTTAGTCATAACACATTATATTACCATTAAAATCAACTAAACTAAGCATTTTCTTAAGAACCACACACAACCCAAATAGGACACTTTTTGTGAGTCGGAGGGAATAGTTTTCATATTTCTTCGTTATTATCATGATTAGTTTTCCAATTTAATTAGAATTAGTGTTTAGCCTTTTTATATCAATTGATCAAATCATCAATCATATCAAAACCCTATTCATAATTCGAAGCCTTTATTCTTTTTCCCTCTTTAAAAAAATCCTATGACTTCAACTGAGAGGAAGTGGGATTTTGGAGGGGCAAAAGGGATGTGAGATTGAGAGTGGGTCTAGAAGGTTTACATGTGGAAGAAGCTCAAAATTGTGCCAATACCACCAATATGCATTCAACTGTGTCAATACCATTTGCCCACAATTGCAGTGGCTGCAAAAGCAAAAATTGATATCATGGGTGTAGGAGAAGGAAACCAAACATTACATGCGGGTTTGGGCGGGGACCCTTATGACTCTGCATGCCTTTGTTTTGTGGTTTTCAAGTATAATTGGTTTTATCCCAATTTTTCTAAAATAGAATTTCCATTACCTTACCTATTTATTGGCAACCTTCATCTAGTTACTAATGCAAAGACAACGGCTTGAACTCATGCAGGAACTTTAGATATATGCAGAGGTTAATTCATATATAACAATTACTGCCATGCATATTTAAAAGTTGAAAAAAATAAAGCACCTTCCTTCTTTTATGATCAACAGATTCTAGAGCTGAACGCAACTTGGCTACTTGTGCTGCATCTTCAGCCTCTTCTGTTGCCAAGGTACCAGCAATGTCCTGATAACCAAATTTAAAAAACAGAGGCTCAAACATTAGTTAAGGAGTATAACATCAGAAAATGCTGAAGTACAAGAGGAATAAGTGAAAAATGTTTCATCCCTCTTTTCCTGTCGAAGGTATACATTCAATTAAACAAATAATACAAATGTTACTCCTAGTCATGGATGGCAACTGCAGCTCTCACATATATTAATTAGGCAATGAGATGAATGCAAAAAATTAGAGAAAATAACATTATAAAATTATATGCTGCTTTGGGCGCTCAAAAGTACCTTTTCACATAAAAGATGTCAAAGCAAGCAGCTAGACACATTTTATTTAGACCGTTATTTTTGTATGGTTAATGATGAACATGGTTTGTAAGCTAAGAAACCAATGCCCAATATACATATGATACGGCACGGATGTGGGAATAAAGGAAATTTTTAAAAATTAAGATTACAAAGTCAAGATACATTAACAAAAATTTGTGTATATTTTTATAGACAACATAAATTCACTGTTGGCAAAGAAACATTCACATTGCTAATTACTGATTAATATATAAGCATATCAGTAATCAAAATATGATCAGTTTACAAAAAAAAAAAACAAAACTTGAGACATAGTTATATATCTTTCCCCCACCTATATCAGAATATATTCTTTCTACTAAGAATGTGTTACAAAACCAGATAATTGTGTGTATAGTAAGACATATCGGAGATTTATCCTATCCATATGACAATTGTGTTTTAGTAGGTAAAAAGTATCGAAGAAGTATTTGAGAAGTATTGGTGGAAATATGTTAGAAAGAATTAAAATAATTACTGGATACTTTCTAGATATGTATTGGGAAGTATAGGACGCATATTGGTATTGGATATATGCCAAACACCGATACTTTTGATGTAACCAGACTTCATAATTTGCAAGAGTACCATCTCTCAACTCAAACCCAAGATGAAAAAGTTTAGATCCAGTATCAACTTATGAGTTATGCCTTTATAATAGATTCTAAGCAGATCTAACATGAGGCACACCTTTAAGTGCTGTAGTTGAGAAGTATAGACACGTTTTGAATATTCAAATAATAGCTGGCCAAGAGCATCAGTTTGTGGAGGCAGCGCAGCACCAAGTCCAGCCATCCAACCATCCATAATTGCTGTTGAAAGAAGTTCCAACTGACCAGTTGACCCCCCAGATGCATCATTTCCGGAAATAGATAGAAAGTCAAAGCTCTCTGCAAGCCAGGATCTAATTTGGCGCTGCAGCTCACCTGCCGGAGTATGTACAAAGAGTGCAGCAAGAGCCGTGTTACCTATTGAAAATATTTTGGCTTCCTCAGTAATTTCTCTAAGTTTCCCACCAGTCACCTGCTGTCTCCAGATGTCCTGCTCAGCATTCAAATTGCAAAGAAAATAAGGCAAAAAGAAGAATCTATATGCAACAGAAGTTCTAAAATGATAGGTTTTAGCAGGAACCTGATCAATCCCGCGCATCTTCAGGACAACAGATGAAAATTTGGACTTCTTTTCTGGCTTTAAATTCACTTTAAATCCCTGGATCTGCTCATCAACATATTGCACAGGAGACCTTCCAGGACTATTCCCTCGGCTGGAACTTCTACTGCGCCCTGTATTAGCCTTCTCAAGAAAGCACTCGACAGGCAAGACCTTCCAAATCAAATGAGCAAAACTCACCAAATTAACATAAGGTATGCAACTAGACTTGATTAAATACACAGTCAAAACCTTATCATATTTCTTTTGAAGAGAAATCCAATAACCTCTACCTGTTATTACCTTAATTGATTGCAATTCTGGGGACCTTGCAAGTAAAGATCTTATATACAGAATTCTAACACGTGAAACAAGCATGGTGTCCATTACTCGCTTTGGTTCCATTTTCCTAATAAAAGAGAAAACAGCATCCCTAATTTCAGCAAGTATCTCATGCTCTCTAGAGGCACCAGCTTTGATGACAGCAGCCAAAACCTGCACCAATTTTAAATACGCACATAAAATTCTAGCTGGACATGAATATTAAAAAATCTGTCAATATGGGTATTAGTCCAGTTGTGCAGACATCTTATTTGAGAGCCAGAGCAATCAACATCAAGGAATTGGTGTCTTTAACCCTGCATCTTTTGTGGATAAAATTGAATCTACAACCTAAAGTGATTGCAAAACTAGTTACCACCAATGCAACATGTGACACAGATACAATGACATGGACACTGAAAGAACAATTTAAAGACACAACCACCAGATTATTCCTTTTTTCGAACCTGTAAAAGATATTAGAATGTTCCCTATTTATTATGGGTATCCGTTTTTACTTTATTATTGATTATATCACTCCTTAATTTGAGGAGATGACATTATGTATTCCTCAAATAAAAGGAATGCTCCGTTAACTGAAGTATAATAATTCCCGCTGCTATGATATTTCCAACAGAACATCTGGTTTTGCATGTTTTCCCTCAATTTGTCTCTATAACAAACATTGCTTACACATTAAATTTGAAGAATGTCTCTTTATTGGTTATTTCACCTCGCATAAAGGATATCACTCTATAAATTAAAAGGAGGGTGAATCGGTGCACAAGGCTCCCACTAGGTGGAGTCTAGATATGGTAGATGTATACAACCTTTAACCCCCGCAAATGGAGAGGTTGTTTTCTGGATTTGAACTTATGACCACCAAGTCACACGACAACAACAATACCTTTGAGCCAAGGCACACACGCATACTGGTCTCCCTATTCTTCAGGAAAATAGTTACGTATCACAGGATGTCGTGTTCTATTTGAATATAAGAAAATATCTTAAATATTATGTTGGAGTATCTTTGTTTATCTAGTAGGATCAATTTCTTATCTTAGAATATCTAAGATTATCTCTTAAGATTAATTTCTATTACTTGGTTATTATCATTCATTATTTGTTTATGGACTTCCTTATAAATTTAGGATTAGGAGTCTTGTATCACTGTAATTTGTTCTATAGAAGAATAATGTGGTGAGTGAGAATCATCTTGGAATTCTGTTATTGGTGAGAGATTAGTCTCTTGGGGGAGCCACTTGGCTAGGCTAGTAGTAACCCTCTACTAGATTTATTTTCTCTTTCTCTTTTGCTGTAAGTTTCTCCATTGGAGTATCAATAAATTCCATTGTTTACACCATTCTTTCTCTGTGACTCTAGTAACGTGCCTCAAGAGTATGAGTGATTTCAAAAATCATTTACTGCCTCCGCTACACATGGTGGCGCGTCCAAGGACCTTTCTAGCCCATTATTTCTGCACCATTGTTGCCTCTCTCATCTCTACCAAGATCTGTCTTGGTTTGGTTCTTTCTTGACAGCGAGACACAATTTCTTTTTGTTACAGTCGTGACCTGGTGCTCCTTTTGTTTCTGCTGAATTGCTCCTGCACGTTTTCTGAGCACTGCACAATTATGCAGGTTCTCAGTTTCTGCTTTTGTGTCGTGATATTTTCCCGTTTTGTTTCTGCCCAGTTAATGTGTCCTAGATGTATCAGGTTGTTTCTTGGTTTAATGTTCTCTCTGTTTTCAGTTCTGTTTCATCTCAACTTTCTGGTTCATGTGAGATTCTGTTTTGTGTGCCCTTTTCTGGTCCTACATAAATCTTTAGTTTGCTACTACGCATTTCTTTCTGGTCTAGTTTTGCACATCTTAATTGTTTGTTTCTGTCTCGTCTCAAGCCAAATGACTAATGGCTTGTCTGTTGTTCATTGGTCATCTATATGATCCAGTACGCTTTCTACTTTGTCAAATTTGGACTTCAATGGCAGATTTTCCAGTCATGGTCCTACCACACTGTCTAGTTTCCAGTAGTCTCGCCGTCCAACCAACAACATTAAGATTGAATCGTCGGTACCAATCACAGATGACCTATCTCAATTAAGTTGGTTGTTTCAGATTAAGGACAATGTCTGGCCCAATATCATTTCAGTTTGGTTTAATTAATGTTCGTGAAAATCAGCAATGGTTTCTACAGTTGGTTGATTGGTGGTTTATTCTTGTGCACAAACCTTATTGAATATTATAAAATATTTGACGTTATGTTAGAGTATCTTAATTTATCTCGTAAGATCAGTTTTTTTATCTCTAAGGTTAGTTCGTTAAACCAGTGAAACGACGCGTTCAAAATTTATTGATTAAACCACGACAATTAAATTTACACTTTTAATATTATGGTAACAAATTAATATATAATGGTTAATAATGGTCCATGTAAATGGGTTTTTGTAACTTAACATTGGACATTTCTATCTGGCTTAAAAGTAGTTTTGAATAAAACAAAAAATAAAAATTACACCAAAGTATAAAAAGAAAAAAAAATAGAATCTGATTAGTTCACACTGTTCTTTACCACCAACTTTCCCACAGTTTTATTGATTTTTGGTTTAATTTAACCGTTTTTTTTTTAGTTAAAAATAAGTTGAACCGGCTAGTCTTCTTCAGTTTTAAAATGTGGTTTTACTGAGCAGTTTAAGCCTTTAGGATAGTTGGTTTGTGAACCCCCAAAAACTTAATCATTATTTTCATGAGGCTTATGCTTGACACATTAAAGACTAATATAAAACTGGAAATAGCATATTTGCAAATGCTATAATAAAACTGTTTTCAGCAAACTGAATGAGAAAAAGATCACTGATGCATACCAGCATCAAAAGCTTGTTTGCACCATCGGAAATGGCAGCATGTCCTTCATATTGATCTGGATCAAAGTCATTTAGGGCAGCAGTAAGATATTCACCCGCAGGGGTAGTCTTGACAATTTCAGAGCCAGATTTAACCAAAGCAACAGTTCCAGCATTCTTATCGGCGGTCAAAGGTGAAGGAAGAGCATGCATAGAATTTGTTGTTGTGGTGTCGCTAGTGCCATTCCTAATTCAAGCAAGTGAGACTAAAGCCATTAGTTATTCGTTGAAAAAGAGTAAAAGGAAATTGCAAATCTTACAACAAATAGAATAGATTCTACCCTTTAATATTCTGAGGCTGAACATTAACTGATTCACGAGATAGTGGACTTGACGGCTGAAGATAAGGTGCCAACTTTAGGAAACAAGTAATAAAACAGAGAAGCATTATTATCCATAGAAATAGTGAAATTTCCGATGGTATGAAGTTAACCAAGTGCGAAACTCTCCTACCTTAGGTGACCCAGCCACAGATGTTTTTTCAGTCAATCTATCAAATAATTTCTCATTTTCTTCATGCAACCTCTGCAAAAATTCAAACATAAAAAAGCTCCTCATCAAACCAATAAGAAGTTAGAATGGACAAATTAAATTTCAAAAATATCTAAAGAATCCAAAATTTTAAGCTGATATTTCTTGGTTCAGGTTTAGCTTTATTTTTTCCCATTTCATTACATGCATTATTGGAGCCACCAGGGAAATGAGCCATTTACTGTCCTCATTTTAGTTCAAAAGCTTTTTTATCTAAATTATTTCTTTCAACCATGGAGGTCAGCACATTCTTAAATTATGCTTCTATATCTGTATGTACATCATTTTGTATCTACGAGATGTCATGTGCAGAGTGCTATGGCCATTAAGTAATGTTAATTATAAAAAAAATATCATTATGCAAAAAACTACAAAAGTTGGAGATCAAAGAAGTTAAAAACAATAACCATAATTTAATAGGTCAAAAAAATGGTAGACTACTACTATCAGACACCACTGTCAAGTATAGCAGACCTCAATCAGAGCATCACGTTTCTTGAGTTCCTCTTCTAATTTTTTGGCCACCACAGTGCCATCTCCAGTTGGTCTGGAATCAGATAGAGCTGCAGACTCTGGCTCTGAAACAAACGTTGAACTACTTTTGTTGGATCCAAGAGCTTCACTAAGCTGAGTTTCAAGGGAACTCATTTTGACCTGAATCAAAGAGGAAAAGCAGAGAAGGTTACATAAATTGGTTGGCAAGCATGAAGAATGATGATCACATATATAATTACAAATAGGACTAACGTTATCTCAATTTGTTTGCGCTATAAATCATGTTAGAATATTAGAAAATATCTTATAACATCTTTTATATTATATTAGAGTATCTTGAATTATTTTCTATGATCAATTTATAATCATAGAGATATCTTAGAATATCTCTCATTATTATTGTTGAATAAGAGGAAATGAGAGAGACATAACGGAGTCTGTTTTATATAGGCTCAAGGCAATAAATACAAAAATAAATATGGGAGATATTATCCCTATTTACATGATATGTAATAAATATAAATATATTTTCAACACTCCCCCTCAAGCTGGAGCATATAAATCATATGCACCAAACTTGTTACATATATAACTGATTCGAGGACCTCTTAGGGACTTAGTGAATACATCTGCCAATTGATCATTGGAATTAACAAAAGTAGTGGTGATTTCACCTGATTCGATCTTCTCCCTTACAAAGTGACAATCTATCTCAATATGCTTGGTCCTCTCATGAAAAACCGGATTAGAGGCAATGTGCAATGCTGCTTGATTATCACATATTAATGTCATTTGTGTTGTCTCTTCAAATTGAAGCTCTTTGAGTAACTGTTTCAACCAAATGAGCTCACAGGTCACTAATGCCATAGCCCTGTATTCAGCTTCAGCGCTAGATCTTGCAACTACACTTTGTTTCTTACTCTTCCAAGATATTAAGTTTCCTCCAACAAGTACACAATACCCAGAAGTGGATCACCTATCAATGGGTGAGTCTGCCCAATCGGCATCTAAATAACCAACTATCTGAGTTTGTCCTCTGTGTTCTTAAATTAGACCTTTTTCTGGAGCACCTTTAATGTATTTCAAGATTCGTATCACAGCATCCCAGTGTTCTTAACAAGGAGAGTTTAAGAATTGACTTATCACACTGACTGCAAAAGAAATGTCTGGACAGGTGACTGTGAGGTAGTTTAATTTACCAACCAATCTTCTGTATCTCCCTGAATCTAAAAATGGCTCCCTATGATTAGGTAGAAGTTTGACATTTGGATCCATAGGAGTGTCAACCGGCTTGGCATTCAACAAACCTGTCTCTTCAAGAATATCCATGGCATATTTTCTTTGTGAAATTACTAAGTCGTCCTTAGATTGGGCTACCTCAATACCCAAGAAGTAGTGGAACTTGCCAAGACCTTTAGTTTGAAACTGATGAGATAAATGTTGTTTCAACTGGAGTATGTCCTGCCGATCACTACCAGTTATGAAAATATCATCTACATAGACAATCAAGTAAATGTACCCTTGGGTTGAGTGGCGATAGAAAAGAGAATGACCAGCTTCACTTCGAATCATGCCAAATTGTTGCACTACTGTGCTAAATCTACCAAACCAAGCTTGAGGAGACTGTTTAAGACCATAGAGAGACCTCTGAAGTCGACAAACCATGGTAGAGGACTCCCCCTGAGCAACAAACCCAGGTGGTTGCTCCATATACACTTCTTCTTCAAGGTCACCATGCAAAAAAGCATTTTTAATGTCAAGTTGATGTAGAGACCAATGTCTGATGGCTGCAATAGAGAGGAGTAGTCTAACAGAGGCCATCTTAGCCACAGGGGAGAAAGTATCACTGTAATCGAGGCCAAAAACTTGAGTGTACCCTTTTGCCACCAAACGAGCTTTAAAACGATCAATCTTACCATCAAGACCAACTTTCACCGTATAAAGCCAATGACATCCTACTAAAGACTTTCCAGACAGTAAAGGAACCAATTCCCATGTACCACTACCCTGAAGTGCACACATCTCGTCAATCATTGCTTGTCTCCACTCTGGGTGAGATAAAGCTTCACTTGGAGATTTAGGAATAGAAACAGAAGACAGGGAAGACAAACAAGTATAATGCAAAGGAGAAAGACGATGGTAACTCAAGCCAATGTAATGAGGGGATGGGTTACGAGTAGGACGTATACCTTTACGAATAGCAATAGGAATATCAAGGGTCGGATCCGATAAAGAAGGAGGTGGCGGTGAAGGAGCGTCTGGAGTGACCTCGGTATCAAGAACAGGTGTAGGGACATGTACAACCGATGGTGGTTGACGACGACGATATGTGGAGATTTAGGAATAGAAACAGAAGACAGGGAAGACAAACAAGTATAATGCAAAGGAGAAAGACGATGGTAACTCAAGCCAATGTAATGAGGGGATGAGTTACAAGTAGGACGTATACCTTTACGAATAGCAATAGGAATACCAAGGGTCGGATCCAATAAAGGAGGTGGCGATGAAGGAGCGTCTAGAATGACCTCGGTATCAAGAACAGGTGTAGGGACATGTACAACCGATGGTGGTTGACGACGACGGTATGTCTGAAGAGGTTGTACAGTTGGAGGATCAAAAAGAGGAGTCTTAAGTGGGAGAATGTGAGGGGCCCCCGGAGGTGTCTCAGGTGGAGCATACGTAATAGGCTCTAGTGGTAAAAGAGAAGGTGAAATAGACTTTGGTAGGTCCAGAGGAATAGTTGCAGACAAAGGATTAGGAAGCAACTCTAGTATGTAACAGACTCAAAAAATGTGACATCAGCCGATATGAGATATCGTCAAAGATTAGGAGAATAACAACAATAACCTTTTTGGGACCGATGATAACCAAGAAAGGCACATTTTAATGATCGAGCTGAAAGTTTGTCAAGACCAGGAGTGAGATTATGGACAAAACATGTAGATCCGAAGACTCGAGGAGGAAGTGAGTGAAGAGGGGTACCAGGAAAGAGGATCAAGTGAAGGACTTTGTTATCAAGAGCAGACAAAGGCATGCGATTTATAAGATAGCACGCTGTTAGAACATCATCGCCCCAAAAGCGAGATGGTACATTACCATGAAGAAGGAGAGTACGAGTGGTTTCAATAAGGTGCCGATCTTTGCGTTCGGCTACCCCATGCCCGAAAATGTGTCGCCAAAAGCAGTTACACGCACTCTCACGTGCTGCTACTCTCTCTTGCGATGAAATCTCACACGATGACGTCTCCACAAACACATGAATTGCTTTCCATGAATTTCTCTCATGCTGATAATCATTTCGGCTATCTGGCTAGGCTATATTTATAGCAATTCTCTCTGACTTCACTTGCATCCCTAAGTTGCCTTTCCATCTTTTTTTATTATTTTGCAGAGCAAAACATTGTTTTCATGTAACAAGCTAAAGCTTAGTAAGCTTTAACTTGGAGGGGAGTGTAAGAATATTAGAAAATATCTTATAATATCTTTTATATTATATTAGAGTATCTTGAGTTATTTTCTATTATCAATTTATAATCATAGATTTATCTTAGAATATCTCTTAATATTATTATTATTATGATTTGTTCTTGATTTAGAATTGAGTCTATATTTCTCTATAAATAGATATTAGTATTGAGTTTTCTGTAATCAAGTTAGCATAAAGCTGTTATAAATAATATTCAAACCCTTATTATTTCCTCTCCTCCTTTTCTCTAAAATACCACAACTTCAACAAATCAGATGATTGAGAAAGGGTGTGATTTAACCATCCAAAGTTGTTCAAACCACTTAATGAGACAAATATGTTACAGTGAAAAGACCCAAAGTGTGACATAAGTGGTGCTCCTACAGCATTGGTACTATGAAGGCCATTAGCACATAAATTTGATGATATATAGTGCTTGACAGCATGTCATAGAAGCAGATGCAAAGGTGCCGTTGAATTGGATGCATACAATGAACAGAAAACCAAAACTCCAGGCTCCAGCAGGGGGAGAAAGATCAAGAGCAAAAGGTGTGAAAAATGAAGGGTCAGGAAAAAATGTGAAGAATTTAAGGTTTAATCATAGTTTATAAATTTATAAATATGTAAGATAAAGCATCCCAGTGAAGAAAATTGTTTTATATTCATTCTACTTAAATTATTAATATCTATTATTGGCATTTTGTTAGACTATTTTTTACTTCCTGTCAGGAAGCTGTAGTTGTTAAAATACTAAAAATTGGACTTACACACCATTAAGTGCATAATGAATATTTCATGCAAACTAGCATAAGATAGGACCAACCTGCAAACTTTGGATGGTTGAATCTTTCTGTTGTATCTGCAATTTTTGATCTTGTTCTAACTGTAACAGCTGAGCAACTTGATTTCTAATCTGAGCATTTTCTTCTTTCTCAGTCTTATACTTATCTGAAAGCAAAATATGCTCTGACTGCAAAAGGTAAAAGCAATATATAGTTGACTGACAACTCTGAAGCCTCTACATTCGACGCAAATAATGAAGTGTTGATAGAAGAGTATAAATGTATGCATATATTAGGGGTCATTTTGCAATACAATATATAAGTCTCTTAAGTAAACAAAGCACACATGCCATTAATCTTCAAGAACAATTCATGGATAGAAATGACAAAAAGAGAATATATATTTAAGCAGAAATAAGAACAACAATAGTCCAAATACTACCTCCATCCTTTTAATCACAAACAAAAGACTAAATCATTAAGATCAAGAAACAGTATCTGAAGGAGTTAATGTTAAATTTTTTTGCAAAATATCCACAGAACTCATTAAATGCATCCCATTTACATGGAATAAGTGATTTTTCAGTTAACATAAATAAGGGTATAAAATGAATTCTAACAATTAATACTCCTGAAAATTAGTCTTGTGTTTCTTCTAATTATCAGGACAAAAAAAAATAATTTATTTGTTTCTTTTAAAAAAGACCGGAAGTAGTAATAGCTATCTTTATAAGTCAAAGTTTTAGAGTCTAGTGCATGTGTGCGCAGTCACTGTTTTAAGGTGTTCCTGCATGTGCTATAATTGTTAGAGTTATTACAGAGAATGCACTGTATAAATATTAGAACTCTCTGAAGATATAGTAACATTTAAAAAATACAGCATTGTCTCAAATATTGATCTCTAATCTGTGGTCTCCGCCTATTAAGTTAATACTTGAGTTCAGTTGGTACAACTCCAATTGTTTCTCTTTTCATCCGCGCTGCATCTGGCTGCAGCCATAGTAATCAAACTTGCTAGCTGACATGTATGATGTTTGGTGTAAAAACTGAGTCAACTTGCATAGAAACTCGTTTGCCTAGAAGTGTAACTTAGCTCAGGAGTTAGGAAGTTTGCATAGAAATGTGAAATAAGACCGAACATGCCCAAAACGACAATGTTAGGACTTCCAACCCATATTTTAGCTTGACCAAATCTGAGAACATTGAATGGCCCCATCAAACAATCAAAAAATCACTATCAGAAATCCCTCAGCAGTGAGCTGAAAATCCACCGAACCAATCATCAAACAGGCAGAGAAGAGTGAACTAACAAACCCATTGAACCTGTCGTGTCATGGACCAACTACTTTAAAAGCTTCTTAAACTATTGGGCGAAGACTCGTGAATGGTTTTTACATTATATTTATATTTCATAATCTCTAACAGAAGCTTTTCAAAATAATATCTCCAACAGAACCTTCATCTTAACTTCATTTTGTTGGCCTTGAAGATTGCACCTTGCAAAGTTGCACGTGTCACAATCACACTCAGAACCACTACCGTTTGTGTTCTCCATCCGGTTGGTTCTATCATGCATCACATTACCCACAAACAATTATTTATTCACTTCTTTATCCTCAAGAACAATCTCCTGCTTCTAAATCAACTGAAGCAGCATATGCTTAGAAACTCTGGACTCCCATGAACAAGGCCGCAATCCATGATTGTCGGTCACGTCATTCAAGAGCACCACCTCATTCTAAGAGATCGAACAGCTTGGACCAATTTGTTAAGAACCTCAAAAGGTATTGGGTAACTGAAAATATTTTTTTTATTTCTTGAATGACGTCGAACATATTGAGATTCCACATCAATTAGAAATATGATCAAATTAGTCCTTATATGGCCAGAATACAGCATTTTCTTAAAGATTGATCTTTCATGTATCCCTCAATATTTTCTTTCACTTTTCTTTATTTTTCCTTATTATATCCGGAAATTATTTCTATTACAAACTTAGAACCTAAAATGTGAATCATTTGAAAGAAAACCCACTACAGCAAAACCTAAACCATAATATGATATTAGAAAATGCAAAATGGAGGACCTGATACAATCTATGATTGTGATTGTTCAATCAAAAAAACTCATTTAAATGTTCTTGTTCTTCTAACATTTTGCAGCATGAAAAGAAAATAATATGACTCAGTGGATTAACACAAGTCAAGCATGCCATATTTTGAAGAAAAAAAAATTGTCAAACCACCAATGACCTGTTACTAGATAAATTGCCAAACCTTTAAATCGGTCTGCAATGCAGAGGAAACTTTCCATGCCTTCTGTACTTCATTAAAGAGCAAAGCACACTGATCATTAGCATCTTTAAGTGCTTGCTTGAGTCCCAGACACTCTTGCTTTAGATCATGAATATCTTTTTCCTTCTCATACAACTCCTTACGAGCATCATTGGCCTATAAAACCATGACAAATACAACGCAGAATATAAATAGGGATGTTATAACCATCACAAGTCATAGTTTAAACTAGGCATCAATCTATCCATTATCCACATACAATTTAACCAGATGTGATGTTTAATACAATTTTATCACATGTAATGTACCATAGTAATTATTAAGGTTTCAAAATGCTTCCATCAAAAAGTCATACAGATGGATAAAACATCAAAAGTAGAAATAGGAATGAGAACTTACAACATCTCTCCACTTCTTTATTGTATCTCTGTTACCAAGACTTAACACAGAATTTCGAGCTCTAGCAGAGAAATTGAGAGACATCAATGTCTCAGATAAATTTGAAATAGATGGACAAACATTCACAATCGTCAGAGTTTTTGAACTCCCACCTACACACAATTGAAACATATGTAAATACAGTATATAAGAATGGTTATCAATATCTTACGATACATGCGAGCCGTATCTCAATTTGATACAAAATTTAACATAGTTGATATGCATTGAATTAGATGGAATTTTTGTATTGAATTAGATGGAATTTTTGTGTCTAACTCAGAACACAACTTATATTTATAATGGTGTTACAACAAATACATTGACTTCCTAATTGATTAGCACTAACCTAGGAAACTGTAAAGTCTAGGAATATTAACAAGTAATTTTGAAGTTGTACAGTTGAGGAATATATATTAACAGGTTTACTTAATTCTAAAACTCCTCCTCAAAATGGAGCATACATGTCATATGCACCAAGTTTCTTACAAATAGATTCAACCCAATTCCTTCAAGGAACTTAGTAAATATATCAACAAGTTGATCATTTGAACCAACAAAATCAGTTGCAATTTCTCCTGAAAGAACCTTATATTTTACTAAGTGACAGTCAATCTCCTCATGCTTGGTTTGGGAGGTTTAGCACTATGCTCCAAGAGTATAGCATGACCATATGTGGAATTGATTACTTTCTCTTCCTCGTGCATTCTTCACCAACCACCTGCCTCTACATGCTTGTCTATGTAGATGACATCATCATCACAAGGTTGTCATCCATCAACTCAAACGACACTTGTCCTACACTATCAGACTAAAGATTTGGCGTTGAAGTAATTTTGGGGATTGAAGTTGCCCTGATACAATATTGAATTGGAATTTGTGTGTTTAACTCCGATCACACAACTAGTATTTATAGTGGTATTACAATAAATACATTGAATGCCTAATTGATTAGCACTAACCTAAGAAACTGTATGGTCTAGGAATATTTACAAGTAATCTAGGAAGCTGTACAAATCTAGGAATATTCACAGGTATACTTAATCCAAAAAATAGTTCTTCCGTTTCATGATTGAATCAATGTTATCGATGGCGGATGACAAACCATGCAGAGAGCCAAAAAAAACGCCATATAAAGCCACCAAGGCACTGCCATCTTTCACAAATTATTCATGGCAATTGTAAAATAATTTGCCACCACAATCTGCCATGGCCGATATTTGACAACACTGCCATGAATATAAGTACGTTATATTTATTGGGTTGTGTTCAGAAGGAAAATAAATGAGCGTTGTGATGGAATCTACGTGATCACATTACACACCAATGGATATTGTGTTCACTAAGAGTCATAAATGCAACGATTTATGGATACCCTAATTACATGATAATACACAACATATAATGAGTCTGATAAAATTCAATGTGTTTCTATTATTAATTGATTGTGCAACATCCTAAGCTAATTGTTAGTAGTCCTAGTCAATACAACTACCTAGACATTGAATGTAATTATTGCAGCATCATTATAAATAGAAGGCTAAATAGCACATGCGGTCCCTTAACTTAATTTTAGTTAACGTTTTAATCCTTTATCTTTTTTTTTTCTTCCAGATTTGGTTTTTTATTTTAATTGTAAGTGACAATTTGATCTTTTGTTTTAAAATGTCAACAATGTTATCCTTTTTTTACAAAAATTCAAAAAATTCATCAAAATTTTCAAACAAAACCCATATAATTAATTATCATCTTCAATATAATGAAAATTTCATCAAATGCATATCTCAAATATTCAAATAAACTCATATTTTAATCTCCAACAACATCAAATTCATCAAATAAAGAATAAAAATATGAGTTTATTTAAAGATTAAAATTATGAATTTGATAAAATTTACATTATATTGAAGATAATAGTTAATTTTATGCATTTTGTTTGAAAATTTTGATGAATTTTTGTAAAAAAAAAGATAATATTGTTGACATTTTAAAACATAAAAGATCAAATTGTCACTTAAAATTAAAACAAATGACCAAATTGGAAAAAAATAAATAAATGACTAAAACGTTAACTGAAATTAAGCTAAGGGACCGCGGGTGTTATTTAGTCTAAATAGAAAGTGTATGATCTCATTATACACATAAGAAAACACGCATAAATTACTCATATTTTACATGGTATCAGAGCAGGTTTTGATTATGTGAGCTGTTTTTTAATTTTTGGTCACATACGACCGTCCATCACTGTCAACTCCGGTGGCCTTTCTAGCAACCAGCCAAACCATTACCAATGTGTCAGTACCGCCGCCACTGTGTGCTCTTGTTCTCTGCCACCCCGCGTCTTCTTTCCAGTGTGCCACCACTATCAACTCCGCATTTTTCCAGCTGCACCATAACCAACATTTTTCCATAGTTTTATCCTTGTTTACACTATTACAGTTGTGCCAACACCAATTGCACATTTTCCAATGCAACCCACTATCCTATACCACCACACACCGCCGCGCAATCCTCCGACAAGCACAACGGTGCTTTTTCCATCGCCAACCAACATCGCCACGCGTTTCCACCTTCTCTGCGAGTGGGCCCCACGCGCCGCAACCAAACCCATGCGTGATAGCACGTGCACTTGTTTCCGCCACTATATATCATTGTCGGTCGTTGCGGAAGCCCCTCTGCCACCTTATGCGGGTCTTTTCATCATTTTGTGATTTTTCAGCAACTGCTCATCTTTCAACTCCCATATATCGTCATGTCTGGTGTCGGATCTGCTGCTGCCTCCTCTTCCACTTTCAGTTTCACTACTCTTCCTCTCATTCCTTGCGAAAAATTGGTGTTATCCCAGTCACGCAGGTTGGGCTGCTGCTGTTGAGCTATGGTTTCTAGATCAAGGTCGTGAGGACCATTTGCTCAAACAATCCAAGTTTATTCTCAACGACAATCAATTCGGTGGTGACTCTTCTCCCACATAAGAATCATATTAGTGGTGTCTTTTATTCTCACCGACGATCAATCCGGTGGTGACTCTATTCTCACATGAATCATATTAGTGGTGCATTTATTCACCCAGACGATTAATCTGGTGGTGACTCTTTCCCATACATGAATCATTAATGGTGCCCTCACCATGGTACCTTCTCTTCTCAAACTAGTCCAACAATTGTCAAACATAGTTTCGATTTCTATGAGAATATTTTGATTTAACAAAGCTTAAATCATAGTAAGCCTTAGCATGAAGAGGAGTGTTAAAATTCAGTGTGTTTTTATTATTACTTGGTTGTGCAATATCCTAGACTAATTGTTAGTAGTCCTAGTCAATACAACTTCTTAGACATTTAATGTAATTATTGCAGCATCATTGTAAATAGAAGGTGTGCGATCTCATTAGATACACAAGAAACACACATAGAAATTACTCATAGTTTACATAGTCAATTACCCGATCAACACTATTTCTAATTTTCTCCTTCATGTTAAAGCATATAAATCATGTGCACCTAACTTGTTGAGAGATTTGAGGAACTCTCGCTGACTTTGTGAAGACTGAAAATCTGTCAATCGGTCATTTGATTGACAAAAACTAGTGGTAATGTCGGGAGATATGACATTATCCCTAATGAAATAAAAATCTATCGTAATGTGGTTGGTCCTCATAGAACACCGAATTTGAAAAATAATGCAAGGAAACCTGATGATCACACCATACATGAATCATTAATGGTGCCCTCACCATGGTACCTTCTCTTCTCAAACTAGTCCAACAATTGTCAAACATAGTTTCGATTTCTATGAGAATATTTTGATTTAACAAAGCTTAAATCATAGTAAGCCTTAGCATGAAGAGGAGTGTTAAAATTCAGTGTGTTTTTATTATTACTTGGTTGTGCAATATCCTAGACTAATTGTTAGTAGTCCTAGTCAATACAACTTCTTAGACATTTAATGTAATTATTGCAGCATCATTGTAAATAGAAGGTGTGCGATCTCATTAGATACACAAGAAACACACATAGAAATTACTCATAGTTTACATAGTCAATTACCCGATCAACACTATTTCTAATTTTCTCCTTCATGTTAAAGCATATAAATCATGTGCACCTAACTTGTTGAGAGATTTGAGGAACTCTCGCTGACTTTGTGAAGACTGAAAATCTGTCAATCGGTCATTTGATTGACAAAAACTAGTGGTAATGTCGGGAGATATGACATTATCCCTAATGAAATAAAAATCTATCGTAATGTGGTTGGTCCTCATAGAACACCGAATTTGAAAAATAATGCAAGGAAACCTGATGATCACAAATGAGTGTAATTTTCCTTGTTTTTTGAAACTTTTTTCGGCTTCTCTAGTACTTGAAGAACAACTCGCTTGCATCTTCTCACATTGGCATTTCTAGTTTCGTCCTCCCATCTTGATCAATTAATTCCAGAGTATTTACTGCCTTCATCCCCACTTATGCTTCGACTTCCTTGGCCTCTTCTTTGGGTCCTTCCCTTAATTCCTTTTCTTTATGGTCTGTGCTTGTGCCATAGGTTTTTGTTGGCTCTCTTGTTAAATACTGCACAGCTTCTGAATTCACCGTTGAAATTACCCACAAGCACAGCTCTATGATCAGAGCACGCACTAATACCATTTGATAGAACTCGATATCTTAGTACATAACAATATAGCAGATATTTGAGGCTCCTACCTCCCAAATTACCAAAGAGCACAACAATTTAAAAATGACAAGTTGATCGCCCTCTAACCCTTGTCTCTTATTTATATACTTCACTACCCACTTGACACATTAACTAATTTCTAATTGACTAATTAATTGAGGTTAAGTATCACCTAACTAGCATTCTAATAGACAAAGGAATTTTTTGTTACCATTACATCATCGTTTAATTTGATAACTCAAACACCAAATAATTGCCGAAACAAATTCATAAATAGAAATAGGAAGAAAATATCAATACCAAGTGAATCTGCTAGTAGTTTTGTTAGCATTGAATTTTCATAAGGAATAATATCCTTCTTCGATGTTAAAGAAGACAAAACATCTCCCAACCTGCAAACACAATTCAAAAATGCCACAATGAGTTAGACAATGGAATTTCCCATGCACCACATTCTTTCACTCTGCTCAAATTGCCCAAAATTCCAATACAAATTAAGATAGAAATTTATATATATCACAAGAAAATAGCCGAACAGATAGAAATATGAGAGGACCGGAGGAGGAAAAAAGAATCAAATTAATTACCTTACAGTTTTGTGGATATAAAGAAGTGTTACCTATACACGGGTCACCACAGCACAGAACTGAACCCGGTACAATTATGACACTTACTAAAACTCTTAAACATTTGGGAGAACTTATTGAATGCAATACTTGCATCACAGTAAGCAGAGAGACACCATGGCTGTCCCTCTATCTTCCTTGATGATAAAGATTAGTCCGAAATTCACGCCTCTTCCAATGGGGAACACCATTTTGAACAACCTGGATTGTGAATATGTCCCATTGGAATTGTAGGATCCAGTTATTTGTTGGTAGGGGAAACTTGGAATTAGGTAACACACTACCCTGTTGAAGAATCCAGAGAAATAAGAGTTGATTCTCTTTTATTTTATATTATTCTGTTTATTTTTATTTTGTTTATGATTTTGTCATTATTACTATTGTAATTTTTTTTTCTTATACAAACAGTTTAGGACTGTAGTAATAAAATATGAAAGTATTTTTGTCTTTAACTTTCTTCATAGTATCTAGAGCTCTTGGTTAGGGTTCTGTAAAGTTTTCCAGCATATTGTGGGGTTGGAGACACCAACATTTTGTTTTTAATTTATGTATGACCCGTTTTGCGACCCGGCCCATTTTTTCGTCTACCTAATGCCGCACAATACCCCATGGAAGGCGGCCCTTATGGGTAGCAGCGGCGGCAGCGGCGATGGTTTTAGTGAGAAACCAGAAGTGGTCATTAAGAATGAAGAAGGGAAAAGAGATGGAAAGAAACCATGGTGCGAACATTGCAAACGTCCATGACCGAAATAAGTGTTCTTGACCGAAATAAGAAACCATGGTGCGAATATTGCAGAAGTGAAGGGGTATAAGTGTTCTTGACCGAAATAAAAAAGAATTTTTGTAACCATGGATGTTAGTTTTGTTGAAAATCAACATTTTTTTTAGTGACATTCATCTTCGAGAGGGAATTTTAAGAAAGATTCATCTTTTGAAAACATCATTACTTTAGGTGATACAGTGTTGTCACAAAATTCTAAGACTTATATTGATCCACCAAAAGAAAATGTCAAGAATCCATATTAAAACTCAATCCGCTTATGAATGAGGTTCCGACAGATTTGGAGGCGACAATTTTAAATGAAAATCACAATGAACAAATTTTTTATCTCGATAATAGTGAAGAACCACCTGAAATGCCACAACATAATGACTCAGATAAAGAGACACAAAGCAGGTTTACTACCACTGACCCTATGTGAAAGGGAAATGTCTTTGAAAGAAGAAACCATAAACAGATAAATGAAAGACCCATTCTTCGACCCTTCCAAGATTCTGAACCAATAGATGAACCAACACATTGTCCTGATACAGGTAAGTTTTCTTCTGTTTTTAAGAGTCATGTTGAGTATCCTGATATACACCTTTTATTGCAATTAGGAAACCTATTAGATCATGCACTAAACATCATTTGTCTAATTATGTGTCATACTTAAAATTGTCTTCTTCTTTTATTGTATTTACCTCTTAGTTGTCTGCAGTAGAAATTCTAAAAAATGTACAATAGGCTCTAAAAGTTTTAAAGTGGAAGGAAATTGTTCTTGAGGAGATGAGAGCTCTTAAGAAGAATCAAACGTGGAGAGTCATGACTTTACCTACAGGAAAGATTACCGTTGGCTGTAAATGGGTATTTACTGTCAAATATAATTCTAATAACACAGTTGAAAGCTACAAGGCACACTTGGTTGCTAAAGAGTTTACTCAAACATATGACATTGATTACACAAAGACGACTTTTGCTCCTATTGCCAAATTAAACACTATCAGAGTTATCTTGTCCTTGGTGGTGAATTTAGATTGGTCTCTTAACCAACTTGATGTAAAAAATGCTTTTCTGAATGGTGATTTGGAGGAGGAAGTACACATGGATAGCCCTACTGACTTTGAAGACAAGTTTAGTTCAAATATGGGCAAACTACAAAAATCTCTTTATGGTCTCAAGCAATCCCCAAGGGCTTGGTTTGAAAAATTCACTCGGTCGATTAAAAGACAAGGATATATGCAAGGACAAGAGAAATCCGATTTGATTCTCTTTTATTTTATATTATTCTATTTATTTTTATTTTATGATTGTCATTATTACTATTATAATTTATTTTCCTATATAAACAGCTTAGGGCTGTAGTAATAAAATATGAAAGTATTTTTGCCTTTTACTTTCTTCACTAACCTATTTTCCTTGCAGAGAAAGGTTAATAAAAAACACTTGCCTTTTGCAATGGGAATCATGAATGAAATTTCCCATTGGAGTAGTTTGATCAGTTAGTTGTTGATAGGGGAAACGGGGACATAGGTATGCACACTAACATAAAATATAGTTTTAACATTAAGAGTGCTTCCCAACAACTATTTTCATACTTCCTGATTTTCAAAAACGTTAATTACTAAAGCCAAGCCAATAGGAATTAATGTTCTCATTGTTTCTTTTCTCTTTTTTATTACATAATCCATTTGGTGTGATACCTATTGAAGGAAGCAAAAATTTAGAGACACTGAATGGAATCTGTGTCTTGACTACTCAGTGGAAAGGAATTCCAAATGCCAAAGAGTAAAGCTCCTACAGAGGCCTAGAGCCATCTGTCCATAACAAACTACAGATTCTCCAAGATACCCCTTCTCCTCACTCCCACCCTTTACTTTTAAGTGTTTAGCCCAACCACCATAAGATAAACACCATCTGCATCCAGTTATAGGAGATTAACTATCTAATAACAAAAAGCACACCCTTTACTTTTCAAGTGTGTTGCCAAACCACCCCATAAGGCAAACACAAACCTACATTCAGTTATAGGGGACTAATTACCTACAAAATTTGTTTCCCGAGTAAAAACAGAGATAACATTTGCAATAAGTAATGAAAACTGACAAACAACCAAATAAAGGATAACGGGGAACACTCAAGGTGCATTGACACCTAGAGACATGGGAGGACAAGCATCTCGCCAACTGTTGAGCAAATATACTTTTTCTAACAAAGGAAAAAAAAAAGCATCAAAATTACATACGCTGAAAGTGACTTCATAACATGCAGCAAATCTGTGACACGCTCACCACTATCATCTTCTGTTATTGAACCTTCACTCCCAGCCAAGTCAGCTAGATAAAGTTTGCTATATGAGTTCTCACCAGTGATTGAATTGTTATAAAATATATGTATTGTGACAATCCTGACAAAGCAAAACATGAAATCCACCGAGCCAAATTAGTGTATATCCCTCACTAAAAATCCAGCTACACATGAACACAATTATCAAAATTGTAAAATCTACCAAAAACTTATACAACTACTTTCCTGATAGGTATCAGAGAGATACGTTAGAAGAAAATATTAACCTTTTAAGATTCGGTCCTAATATTTTCTTTTTCCCTATTGTTGAGTTACAAAAAGTAAAAAATAAAATACAAATAAAGAGAAGAAAAAAAAAACTTGAGCGTTGTAAACTTATAATAACATCCCACAATTAAATACTCAATTGTGCATTTGATAAAACTAGTTTCATTTGTGAAAGTATATCAGTAGAAGTTGATCGTGCAACTTTAAAACAGAATATATAAAGCCATGGTACAATATAACTATGGCCACACATGTGAGGCAGAGAATTTAGGCCATACAAATGCGATACATTGATCTTTAATAAATCATTTCCCCGATTCCGAAATGCAGCTTTTAAAACTGTAGAGAATTCCAAAGGGTTTTCGACTTTTTCCTGCACCAGTTCTACGAAACATTCAGGTGATCCAAAGCAGAGTTTTGGCATGTCTTTCCCTGATTCCAAAAGTAGATCCCTTATCTGAAAACACATAAAAGAAGATTACATGAAAAAACTTGTAGTCCCCAGTGAACCAATAACCTGAATGCAAACCAGAGCCATGACAGAAAGGGTGTACATGGTAACTGAAAATAGAAAGAGACCTGTTCATTATAGAGTTCACAAACTGTAACACAGAATTTATATTGTGAAGTGGAGGTTGTATCCAGGTTAGCTAAATCAAATAACTCCTCAAAACACCGAGCATATAAACCCCGATCATAGCTCGATCCTTCCTAAGAATAATGAATGAACATCAAAGAAGCGAATGATCAGACCAAACATTATCAAATGTAAAAAAGAAATTAAAAATAAATAATTTCGACCATTGGGCCGACACTTCAATTATTAGACAACACCAAATTCAAAACCCTCTCATCCAAATTTTTTATTAAGGGGAACTGATCTGCACATGGGCATACACACACACACAGCAAAAGAAATAAAGAGTAACCATAGTGTGTGTCTTTCCGGAATGGGTTTGACCATAGGCAAATATGGAAACATTATATCCATCCAAAGCTGACTGCACCAATGGTTGAACATCACTGAATAATTCGGCTGCAAACAGAGCATAAAGGGAAATATAAGTAACCTGTATATCAAAGACCGCTTTTCAACTTGAAAATGAAAGTAGCATTCATAGAATATAATCATTTTACCTTGTCCAACATGAGGTCCATAAACTTTATCAAATTCAAAATCTTTCTTTGAGTTAGACAAGGATTCATCACCAGTATTTACACGAATGGTAGAATCATCTGGAAAATCGACAACTGAAGAACCTTCATCTTCAAATAGCGGCCTTGCCCGACAGAATACACGTATGCTTCCTGCAAAAGATATTAATAGCTAGATAAATGTTTTCTGCTCACAAAGCTTAAGTTTAGATCCGCTTTAATAATAAAAAGGTTGAATATTAACTAGTTTCAGTTCCAATCACTCCATATAAAAACAATGTATAAAAAGTGTATTTGAGTGACAGAAAAACAATGTGGATACGAAGAAACTGCTCAATACTAAATTTATACATAGAAATTACCTTTAGATGTCAATAAATCATTGAACAGTCTTTTTTTCTCATTGATCAATGGTGATATTCTTGCTTCAGTTTCATGGGCAACTTGATCTGCAATATACAAGTAGGCCAAATTTCAAAATTTAATGGCATAACACCAACAGTACAATAACTTCATACACAGGCACACATATATAATATATAAGCAATTAAAATTAAAATAGAGTGCAAAAAATTTGAATTGGATAAGCTCCTTCCCACTAAACTTTTTGGAACCAAAAAATAAATAAATAATTCATGTACTTCGAAAAACTAAATCCTTAACCTACCACAATTATTGTGGTCGCACAGATCAGACAGAGCTTAAAGAATAAGTCTCGTGGTGTCACTGAAATTAAGTGATCCAACCAATAAAAATAACTTATATGAAAAATGTCAAATGTCAAAACTCACTACTTATCTAGCATGAACTAAGACTAGAGTCAATACAAATTAGTTTCTTACCTAGCTTGCGGGTTTTCTCTGCAAGAACACCAAGATATCGTGTAACTCGATCAAGTTTTGCATTTGAATATTCTTGAAGCTCGCTTGCTTCTTGTCTTAATTGCAAATAGTCATCTCTAGCAAGCTAAGCAAAATATTTTATGTAATTGTTAACACATGATTAAAACAAAACAAATCAGCAAGAATACCACATAACAAAAATAACTCAACCTAGCAAGAATACCCTATAAATATGTGCAAGTATAACAGACATTCCATAGATGCATACATTTTAATCATCTTGATAAATCACAGCATGGAGTTTTATACCAAATGTCAAACACCCAAACCTTTATCAACCCAATACATTCCTAAAACCCAAAAAAAGAAATTTTAAATAAGTAAATTTAGATTATATACGACAAATACTACAATTATTTGATTACATTAAGAATCTAGTCATTTAGCTTATAGTTCTTAGATGCCATCTATGGTAAACAGATGAAATTAGACTACTCTAGAAATTTATTTTTCAAATGGGCATATTTTGTAGAGCCTGTTTTTATACAACAATTCATTTTACATATATGTCCTATCACATCTTCAGAGTCTCCAATTTAGCTCTTGGTTTTATCCTAAATTCTCCTACACCAAATTCTTCCAGCTCATGATATATTATTCTAAAACGCCTCCCCCAACACATCCTAGGCCTAAGTTCAAATATACACACCTCAAACCACAAGAAAACCCCCACTCTATACACTTCATCACAGAATTGCCAAGAATTAAATCATTACAAGTCAGAATAAACATGTGTAGCACCAAAACTTCATATTAAAGACGTGTCAGACACGACACCCTGACACCAACAGATGTGATTATATTCAATCACTTTCATTTCTTAAATTATTACTAATCGCGACATGCTAATGTGAGTGTTTGTGTCAATGCTTCATCGAAATAGGCCAAATTAACAGAAGTTCACACGAGGAAATTAGAGAGGAACGCCAAATCTTCGTTTACTCAAAAACACAGATCAACACAGACATATCAAATGGGAAGACCTTTTATCAAATTAACACTGTAACAAACTTAAACCACAATGCGCAAAGCAAATACGGAAACGAGAGCTAAAACGACGTCGTTCCGAACACATGCAACGAAGCGTAAAAAAATCACTGAAAATCTTGCTGAATTTAGATGAATGTGAAGAAGAAGCTAAAATACAGTTACAATTGAAGACGAAAAGTGAAAACAATGTATTACCTTTACTTTATCATTTAACCGCTGAAGCTTAGAGGCTGTAGAGTGTTTGTTGTGCTGCGGAAGAACCGATGAAGTCGAAATGGAGTATCTCCTCACCAACGGCGCACTAGGTTTCCGATCGTCGTGCTCTACCGGCACCGAAGCCGACGGCGTCGGCGAGGACGGCTTCCATGGCTCAAAGCCGGTAACGTCCCAGCTCCAACGGTTTCTTTGCTCCGCCATTGTTCTCAGATTTCGTTTTCTTTTTCAAATTTTGAAACAAAGAAAGCGAAAATGGAATTAATGGAATATTTATTTTAATCTTAAATGGAAATAATAAATAAGAGGAGCTTTATTATTTTATGTACCTTTTTGCTTTGGTTTTGGGGTGTGATGATAATAATAATGAATGGAGGGAGAAAAGATGGTGTTTGGTTTGGGAGTGTGATAAAACGGTGTCGTTTTGAGGAATGAAGTGAGACTGTTAAGTGTTGGACTTTTCTGGCTCACATAATATTCTGCGTTTCTTGTTTTTTCACGCTTCGCTCTCAGCTTATTTAATGTTTTGTGTTTTTCGCTATGGAGAGTTTGGAGTTTTTTTGGAGGATAAGGCAAAGCATGTGAAGGGTGATTTATTCTCAGTTCTTACCTGAAACTTCACGTTAAATTCTGCTAATCAAACTTTCATATGTTTTTGTGTAAACACGTGAAGTAGAGATCGGTTTTTATGTAAGCACATTCTAATTATAAAATTATAAAATTAAAAAAGAACATAATTATAAACAGAAAAATGAAAACTGTTTTAATCTCTTAAAATTTCAATTCAAATTCAAATGATTTACACTTTAAAATAAAATTATCAGTGATCAAAAGTTCAATTATAACTCTTATTATGTGGTTTTTCAAAGAAAAATAAATAAATACTCTTATTATGTGGGGACTGATTGAAAAAACAAAACACATTTTTTTTTACTCAACAAATTTTAAGGTGGTAGATTAATTACTATTAACATTTAAAAAATATTGGAGAAAAGTGAACTTAGTTACTCATTCCATTTCATAATAATTGTGACATTTGAAGGTAAAAAAAATGTACCTAAGTGTAACTTTAAGTTTTCAAGGTATTTTAATTTTTTTTTTAATTGTACAATCTATTTAAATTATGTGTATTATTTTAAGTTATTTATATTTTGTATTAATGATAATAAGATAACATCAATGTTAATAAATTTAATTTTGTGTAGTAAAATTTTTATTCTCTTTTTTAATTTATAATTTCTCTTTAATTTGTAGAAATGACATAACATGACAGTAAATATTAGTTAAAGTGTATTAATGATTCTTTTACAATCATCTTTAAATAAATTTAAATTAAATTGCAGCTTTTGTGATTATAAAGTTAATCTTTCACCACTTGACTAAGACCACATGTTCGCTTATAATAACATGGTTATAATAAATAGTTAAGAAAATTGAGAAGCAAAAAGGTAAAAATTATAATAAGTGATAGTGTGACATATAATATGGTATTTGACATCTAATAGATGCTTCGTGATAATTGCATGATTTAGGTCTTTAGGATCTGCTATAAGACTAATCCTCAAGTCGAAAATACGACATTTGATTTTTTCACACAACGTTAGACTATCTTCCTAATGAACAATTCTAAAAATCAAACTCGTCTTTTCTTGGAAGGGTGTGTTACCAACACTAGAACTTGATATGTCTCATTACTCTGTCCTAAACTGCAAGTATTTGGTCGGGTCTAACCCTAACTCAAAAAAAATGGGAACAATTGTATAGACATGGACTTGACCCAGCTGAAAAAGCGATCATGTATGGGTTGATCCCAAGGTCACCTGTCCCGTTTAGGGGAGTTCGCGGATTAGATTTGTTCGGTTTTAAGAGGAAAATCATATGACTCAATCTTTTCAATTTTGTTATTTGATCATCCAATTGGTTTAGTTTTAAAATTAAATCTAATTCAATTCTTATTGGTTTAGTTTGGTTTGGATTGGTTTTTTTTTTTGTACTGCTCATTTGATGATGGCTTTTTAATAACCAGGAACCAAGTAGCATAGTGGGAGAATCCCCCTTCTTCAGCGCACATGTTGTCCTCTCTAAGGATGTGATTAACTAGGACTTGTCAATCCCTACGCAACATATTTTGTATTAACAATAGAGTAGCAACATGCAAACAAAAAGCATTGTCCCCTGAAGTTGACAGCAAGTTGAAAACTTTTAGGGAGTTAGTTTCGCAAATATTATCACGATGGTCCATTTCCCATACAAGAGAGAGAACATGAAGCACTAAGTAATTTTGCAAGGAGAACATTACCCTGCCCCTCAAAACAAGAGAATTAGACTTCCCAATCACCGGTAGAAAAGAAAGTTAGACCACCAATTCCCATTTTATCCAAAGCAGGAAAATAACTATCATCCATATTTAGTTTAAACTTGCCTATAACAAGAGGGATCCAACAGATAAAGGGATTATCTTCTAGAGTAAGACTCTTTCTAGTGGTAAGGAATTCATATTACTCTTAAGCAAACGAAGTAATTTCTTGATAAACCATCGGAATATCCCATTTTTCATCACTAAAAATGCTATTATTTCTTTAACACCAATCCACTAAAAATGAAGTGGCTCAATTGCTAGTGTGAATGAATGAATGGTGGTACTTATCCCCACGGAAGGCAAAAACTCGTTATTTCCTATAGAGAGGAAAAGGGGGCGAAAATGTCGTGATTAACAGTGTCGATAACGGTAAGGATTATGCTGTTACAAATTCCTATTTCTCGCAAGTAGTCAAGAATCCACAAATGAGGTTGAGTGCAAGCCGTTTGGCAGCATCTCCAAACCCAAATATCCTGAATATTATCATTAGCAAGAGGAGGAATTGGCAGTTGCTCAATTTCTCTCTTCCGTTGGCGCGGCATATGATTCAGACATATTGCTTTAGATTTCTCCATATTGACCTTAAGCCCACTAGCATTGCAAAATTTAGTGAGTGTGTCAACAACCAATCTAACTAGATCATTAACTGCTCAATTTATCTCTTGAGTTGGCGCGACATATGATTCAAGCATATAGCTTTAGATTTCTTCATATTGACCTTAATCCCACTAGCATTGCAAAATTTAGTGAGTGTGTCAACAACCAATCTAACTAGACCGTCTTTAGCTTTGCAAAAGAGAAGCATGTCGTCTGCAAATAAGAGTGAAACTGTCACCAGAGACTTGGACAGGGTGTTAGACACCTATGTTCACTTTGTAGTGAATATTTAACGATAATAGTTCCATACATAGCATAAAGAGGTACGGCAACAAGGGATTCACTTGTCAGAGTCCACGAGTAGGCTTAAAGGAATCCAACTTTTCACCATTTCAAAAAAGGGAGAGAGATGAAGATGAAACACATCACATAATCAAGGCAATAATCTGATATGAAAAACCAAACTCTTGAAAAGTAAGAAGAATGAACTCCCATCTCACTCGATCATAGGCCTTTTCAAAGTCCACCTTAAATTCAACAACCCTTGACTTAGACTTCGAATGGTGCATGTAGTGGACCACCTCTTGGACTAATATAGTGTTGTAATTCGTACTCCACCCTAGAATAAAACTACTCAAAATAGAGCTAATCAGTTCTTCCAGGGTCGAATTCTGTGAACAATAATTTTTGTAATTACCTTATAATCACATTACATAAGTTGATGGGACAAAAGTCTTTCAAGTGGAGAGGTTGATCAATCTTAGGTATGAGCACGACCAAAATTTCTACAATGTTCTCTAATGCATATCCATTATCAAAAGCATTTGGAACCAATTATCACAAATCATTTGCAATAAGCTCCTAGAAGAATTTGAAGAAAATGGGTTGGAACCCATCATGACTTAGAGCCTTATAAGATTGCATACTAAACATTGCTTTTCTCATATAAGCCTTGTCCACCTCATCAAGCAGAGTATTCACTCCTTCTTGGTTGAGCCTAGATACATAAGGCACCTCAAAACTATTCAGATCCGACGATATGAGTGAAGAAAATATTTGTTTGAAAAAGTTGAAGGTTGTTGCCTTAGGAATATCAGGTTCAGTGCACCACTGATTCGACACAAGAAGTAGTTATGGATCTTGTTACATCGTCACAAGACAATGATCTGAGCACGAAAGAGCTTTGTATTGAGATCACCAAATTTAACCCATTTCTCACAGGACTTGTTGTACCACAAAAGCTCCTCTTGTTTTAGTACCTCATTATACTCCTTCTGAAGCTTATATTCTAACTTGATAAGATCTTCAACAATCATTGATATGTAGGATGAGTAGAATACCTCTAATTTAAATCTTCCAGATGACGTTTCCACTTGAAGATGTTCCCAAAAACATTGGAACTAATCTTTTAACATCTTCCTAGATATTTCTTAGGAATCTTGGATGATATGATTCCCTTTGACTCATGCATTATGTATAATAATAGGGAGTTCCTTGTAGGTAAGTCAAGTTTCCTGAAATTGCGAAGGTCAAACACGTTGATCTAGAACCATTCCTGTCATCATAAGCAGTAGAGGGCAGTGGCTTGACCTTTGACGGAAAAGATTATCGACAAAAGCTTAAGGGAACATAGTACGTTTGCTACAATCTAAAAGGCTCTATCAAGTTTTTTTAGAGGTTGGGGGTTGCCCCGTTATCCTTCTAAAACACGTGAACAAATTTCTTTTTAACCCATATCAAGTAATCCACAATTATCCATCACATAACAAAACTTCTCAGATCTATTTTGAGATAAATTACCACCTCGAACCTCAAACGGTAGGAGTATTTCATTAAATATCCAATTAGAAGCCAATCATGATCAATGGAAGCTCAAAGAGTCTCCAAGTATTTCCAAAAGTCCTCTTTTATTGTTGGCACATGACTTGCATATATGGTAGAACAAAACCTTTTATGATTGCCCTAAGAAATAAAAATAGTAATAGCTTGGTAGTGCAACTAAACATATGTCTACTATGAAGTTTTGGCTTTTCTAAACTATGATTTTGATACCCCCCCCCCCCCCCCTAGTCGCGCAGTGTCCA
>NC_021166.2:20974953-20980563 GCF_000331145.2 Cicer arietinum
ATAAATTTTTTTTTTTCCCCCCCCCCCCCCCCCTAATTGGCCATGAGCTTCAGAGATGGCACCCATATTATAACCCAACTACTGCAAAAAATTCTCGACTCTACAAAAAGGACAATGCGATTCAGCCATTATCACCAAGGAAAGATTGTGAATTCTCACAAAGTCTTTAACATATCGTTTCTCAACCATATTCATGACCCCTCTAATGTTACAAAAGATTAAACAAAAATCCCTAAACATCATCATTAAAATAAAATCGGGGGTTTATACCAACCTATTGTGGCTAACAACTCATGTGTCGATTCATTGAACCTTCACACACAATATCCATCTCTTTGTCTACATGATATGAAGCTCCTCGATTTGGATCCACATTATCAAACTTTGTCCTTTATGGGCCATCCATTCCTAGTGTTATCTATGGCCGAGATCCCAATTTCGTGTAACATGTTCATAACATCTACATTTTCCACAAATAATGTGTTACCCTTCATATTCTACCTTGTATCAATGGCCTTTCACCTAGATATTCCCAATCACTGACAAGTTTAGGTCTATTTCCACACATATTCTAGCAAAATAGCCATTCTCCACCTGCAGAGTATGTCCATCAACCTTTATAGGTTTTCCAATTGCAGATTTCAAGGCTAACAATTTGTTTTTGTCGTAATAAACCAGATTCATTTTGGGGATTCTGATCCAAACTAGTGTTTTTGCAACTTTTATCGTTGTAGAGACGAATTTTAGACTCCAATTGGACACTGCAAGGTAGTAATGAAAGATCATCCATGGTCCCTCACCAAATTATTTTTCTCGGTCCTCCTCTAAGTCGAATCTCACCATGTAGAAACCATTGTCTACATCCATGAGTTCAAAACCACCACTTAGTTTCCATATCAGCGATAATTTTTGCTCCATCATGCGGAAGCCCACTTTCTGGCCCGATAAATTAATCACTAGGAACTCTATCCATAGGTTGCACATATAATTAAAGATCTCATTTGATGTACACTTGTGGATAGAAGCTATCGCAATCTTCACGTTCAAACCTTACCATGCCATTGGCAATACGATCAACCTTTTCCATCTGTTGCACCACTTTCTTAATTCCTATAAGTTTGTCACTAAAGGAACACATTTTTGCTTCTCTCCTCCATCATTTGGAGGTTTTTCTTGACGTTGTAGCACCTGTTGCACCAATGAAAGCAAGACCCTCCTCCATGAAGGGTGAGAGGTTTATTTTTTAAGAAATGCAACACTTATTAGCAAAAATAAAAGAAATGCTAACTTAAAATAAATTATAAAAATTCTTGATTTTGATTATTGTATATAATATATCGTTTTGTATTATCTTTTAGGATAATATATTTTCTATATGACAACATTTCATAAAAAATAGTTACAAAAAAACTTAATAATTAAAGGAAAAATATCAAAACATCATAAAGCAAATAAATTATTACATATTCAAAACATTTATACGGTGCTTAGATAGTCTAGAAAAAATTAAATGTTTAATATAAAGAAATAAATAGGGAATTCCTTGTAGGTAAGTCAAGTTTAGATTGAATTGGATGTGAACATCCCTAATCCCGTACCTTTAGTTACAAAGGACATGAGATTTAAAAAAGTTACTCTTCATAAAGACAAATATATTATTTTCAAATAATGATATGTCAAAGTTATTATGTCATATGAGTTGTTTTATTTTGGTTTAAATATGTCTTTGATCCTTGTAATTTTAGTCTTTTTTAATTTTGACTCTTGTAAGTTTTTTTGTTTTTTTTCATATCCTTGCAAATATAGTTTCATTTTAAAATAGTCATTCAATCTAAATTCTATTACAAAAACTGTAACACCGTTAAACCTAAATGTAATTAAAATATAACTTTTTTTGACCTAAAAATATCCCTAATTTAATTAAATAATAAAAAAAAAAATTAATTTAAAATTAACCTTCAAATATTTCAATATTATTCCCTAAAAAAATCCTAAATCGCTTACAAGTTATTTGTTTTTTGAAAGATAAATGGTTTGATTTAGATTGAGTTTGGGAAACAGCTGCGCATACAATCTATAGAATGTCACGTGAAACACTAGTAAGTAATAACTATAACATATCAAATGGAATAACTTTGTACATTCTAGGTGTTCATGAGGGGGAAAAGAAGCAAAAGAACATCTAATGGAAAGGAAAACCTTCAGTGATTGTAACTAACTCCTTAATTGTTGCATCGTTGTAATAAATAGGACCAATGTAGTGGCATAGTAAACAATGTTTCCAAGAGTAATTGTTAGAAATATCGTATTCTGCAAAATCTACTTACGTGAACATGAACTGATTGGGTACTGATTTTTTTAGACAATACTTCTCGTCATATATTGATGAACTTTTCTATAATTTGGCCTAACCTTTTCTACTAAAGAAATAGGGAGATACTTAATCTGCACAAAAAAGTAAACCAAACTTGAAAACATGTAACCAAGGAAAGCACAATTTTGCCCAAATGTAACAACAATGAAGAGCCCATGCATAGTAAGAGTGTTGAATATTAAGGTTTTTTTAGGGAAGAAGACTGAAAAATTTGAAGTTAATTTTAGGTTAAAATGGTTATAATGTACTTATATTGGAGTTTTTTTAGGTTAAAAAAAGTTATGTTTTAATTATATTTATGTTTAACGGTGTTACAACTTTTGTAATAGAATTTGGATGAAAATGACTCTTTTAAAATGAAACTATATTTGCACGAATGTGAACCAAATAAAAAACATACAAGGACCAAAATTATAAAAAGATTATAATTGCAAGAACCAAAGAAATATTTAAACCTTTTATTTTCTATGGATTCTCTAGGGATCTTATAGTTGTTTTTCGATTAAAACTCGAGTCTTAAATGTCTTGTGTGTAGTTTGATTGATCTATAGAACATTCATTTGTATAACTTTTGAGTGTTCTTGTCATGAGTGGAAAAGGACGATTCAAGAGACATTTTGCTAAGATAATGATAAATTATTCATAACTGTATTTGCATGATTATATATTATTATATTTGATGTCTTGGAACCAATTCAATATTGTATAAACTCGTTTTTATTGAACTCGTACTTTTTTTAATTTTTATCAAGTTGAAATATAAAAATTGTCCCAATAAAATTTTAGGAATGGACAAGAGACACACAGTCCGACCTATGACTCCTTCATATACCCCTAACCAACTCTTTTAATATAGTTTATTTTACAAAAAAGTAATATTATACAAGACATTATTACAAAGATAAGAAATCAAAGGGCTAAACCCAACCAAGATCTACCTCGTATAATACAATCATAAAAAGTTTTCCTCACATGGTCAAAGACAAACAAGCCAATACCTTTAGAATGAGATTCAATGGTCTTTATATCTATCATCTGGCAGAGCATTTTTCTAACTTCAAACTCAAATCAACTATGTAGTATCTGAAATCCTTTTGATGAGTGAAGAAGATACTAATAATAGTGACAACTACCTTTGACTCTGAGAACACCGCACTAAAACAGGAAAATGAACAATGTCAAACCAGGTGTACGAACAACTTAAATGTCTCCCTCAAAAGAAATAATAGATAAAAACACGACAAAAGATCAAATTTATGTGAAAATTACTTATTTAAATAAAAGAAAAGAACAAAACGACTCATAAGGTGATTCCATACCAAAAGATTAATTAAGGTGAATGAATCTCCACATTTCAATGACCAATAGAAACTTTCAATTCATTCTTATAATTTAAATTTGCGTTCTTAAGGTTCAAATAATAAATTCTAAGACCTTAGAATATTCACCCTCCTTAATTATGCATTCAGACTTTGATTATTTATTGAAAATTTCACTACAATATTTTTGACTTTAGGTCACGTCAAATTTGTCCACAAAAACCATAGCCTAAAGTGAAAAAGGCAATGGTTTTGTATATGTTGCCATGTAATACATTTTGCAAAGCATTATTATATTTTCTAATAAAAAATCCTTTGGCTATTCATTTTAGGCCACAACTAAAAATCTATGGGCGTTTTAGACCACAATTTAGAACCATTGCGTGGGAAAATTTATAAGCAACACACCAAAAATGTGGCATTTTGATATGAAAATGTTACTTTTACATACTTCAAACAACATGGCATAACAATGGGAAAAAACTGGAAAAAAAAAATGTGGCATAAAGTGACCCTATATTAACTAACTAGCGGGAAATGGATTTAGTGTTCCCTGAAAATTATTCACAAACTCAAAATAATTTTTTTATTATTATTATTATTAATATTATTATAAATAATTAAAAACAAAGAAAAGGGAATCTATACATTATAATAAAGCAAACATGATAAATTAGCAAATTTGACACGTGTCAACAAACTAGAGTGTTAAGAAAATATCAAGTTTCTATTAATAGAAATAATACGTGCTTATTCTTGAGAAGTTAATGGCCAATTAAAAAAATAATGGCCAATTAAAAAAATAAAAGGAATGAATTAAAAATAAAAAGTTTTTTTGTAAGAAAAGCATAAAACTTCTGTTACATCACGATCTTTGTCCACGATACATCCGTTGAGAATTTAATGGTCAATTAAAAAATTAAAAATAAAATACAATACACCACAGTTTTTTCATGTATCCGTTGAGAAGTTAATGGCCAATTAAAAAATAAGAAAAATAAATTAAAAATAAAAGATTTTTTTTAAGAAAAAAATAAAACTTCCATTACATTACATGAAAAATGCAGAAGTGAATGACCAATTAAAAAATAAGAAAATAAATTAAAAATAAAATATAATGCACGACCTGAAATTTCACATTTCACGTTGAGAATTAATTGAGTGACCAATTGAAAGGTAATCTATACAATATAATATCTCTTTTGTACATGCGTCAGTTGAAAAGTTAATGATCAATTAAAAAAGTAAAATAATAAAAATAAAAAGAATGGATTAAAAATAAAATACACTACACCACTGCTTGACGTTTAACTGTTGAGAATTTAGTGGCCAGTTAAAAAAGAAAGAATAACAGCAAAATACAGTCAATGACACCACGACTTGACAGTTTTTGTAATTGTTTTTTAAACACTACTTTAACAACCACCCGCTTCAAATTAATTTAATTAAAAAATTTATTTTATTCTACGAACTCTTTTAATACTCCGTTAACCGTCTATCTTCGGTACTCTCTCATTTCTTGCGTCTCCCTTATAAATATCATTCATATTATCTCTGTATACACAATTCTTTTAAGTTTTCTTTATCAAAATCATATTTTGTTGCTTCAATTTCTCCAAGAAATGAGTCATGGAATTTGGTTGTTAGAGGTGTGCGAATGTGGTTTTTGTCTTGATCTCATCAATGTCAAACAAAACTTTTATGCAATGGAGATAGTAATGAGATTAATATTCGTGAGATTTTATTTATCGATTTGAGATTAATATTCCTGGTGAAACTATGTATTTGTTCGTGTTGCGCTTAGCAATATGTTCACACTAATTACTTGAATTGGTAAAAAAAATTCAATCTATAATTGTTATTTTATTTTATTTATAAAAAAAGATTACTATGATTGTTATGTTATTTTATATATAT
>NC_021166.2:20981142-21003895 GCF_000331145.2 Cicer arietinum
GGCTAAATTACATTTGTGGTCCTTTAACTTAATCTCAGGTAACGTTTTAGTCCTTTATCTTTTTTTTTTCCCGACTTGGTCCTTTATTTTAATTTTAAGTGACAATTTGATATTTTATGTTTTAAAATTTCAACAATGTTATCCTTTATGTTTTAAAATTTCAACAATGTTATCCTTTTTTATACAAAAATTCAAAAAAAAAATTCAATCAAAACTCATAAAATTAATTATATTCTTCAATATAATACAAATTTCATCAAATTCGTGACGCAAATCTTCAAATAAACTCATATTTTCATACTTTATTTGATATTGTTATGAATAAAGGACTAAATTGGGAAAAAAAAAAGATAAAGGACTAAAACGTTACCTGAGATTAAGTTAAAGGACCAAAAATGTAATTTAGCCTAAAAGATATTTTGCCCACTTGATACAGCAAAATTTATATGAATTATGTCTTGTATTTCATATAAATAAGAGGTTGAATAATAAAAATAAAAATTCATTATTAAGTTAATTTTTAAGTTAAGTTATAATTAGATTTTTTTTAATTTTTAATTTTAAATTACTTTTTTTAAGTCAACTTATTTTTTTAATATCAATAAAATAAAATTTATAAAATTTAATATATATATATATATATAAACTAATATAATAATTTATTTATTAAAATCGTTGTTTCGGTGCGACGCACGAGTTACAAACTAGTTTAATTAAAAAACGAAAGAGAACAACAAAAAACTAATAGAGAACAAAAATGATCCTAATTCTAAGACCTAAATCCATTCGTACTCTCGGTCTCTCATCATCTTCTTGCTCTCTCATAAACATCACGTTCTTTCATATGTCGTTGTGTACCTTCATCAACATCGATTATGCTTCTACGAATGTTCTCCCAGGTTCATGTGGCTTAATCTTTTCGTTCCTCTTCCTTTTCTTCTCGCGTTCTCATCGTATTTTTTTTCCCTTCTTACTCTTCTTGAGATTATCGTAGAACAGAAGTTTGTGCAACCAAAGTATAGCACAAAAGGTCACATCTCTTCTATTTGCCTTCACAAAGTTTGCGTACGACAACACAATAGGAATATGCTTCCTCCCTCTCTTTTTCTTTATCTTCCCTAAATACTTTTGATTATGCAAAATATGTTTTAGTGGGTTTAGGTTTCATATGCTACATACACTAAATTTTTTATATTATCTTTTGTTTTCCTTAATTTCACATTCAAAATTGGTTTGGCCTTGTTTTTTGACATGGTTAAAGTTGTTGGAACCTAGTTGGTCCCAAGAACAATTCATCTATGTAGCTTTGATGTTAACAAAAGTATTTTGTGGGAACAATTTATTGCACTAATAATTTCATTAAATGTGCATAAATTAAAATAGGAAATCGGAAGCAAATATTAGAAGGAAGAAATAAGAAAAAAAATATTAGGGAAAGTCACCAGAGGAAGCCATAAGAGAAGTCACCAAAGGAAGTGATCAACAGAAGTCACCAGAGAAAGTATCCAAAGAAAGTGACTAGAGGAAGTAAAAAGCTCAGATGAAACGAAACCAAATCACTTAACAAAATCCTCATAATCGGAAAAATGCATGCTCTGGAATCAGAAAAATGCATGCTCTGGAAAAGTACGTGCATCTGTCTCTAATAGCGTGCTTGTGGTAGTTCAGCGTATTTTTGGTAAATCAACATGCCTCTCATAAACATTAGCTCTAGCATGCCTGTAATGAAAAGTAAATGTAGCATGCCTCTGATGAACAATATTTTTGAGCATGCATTTGAAGTCTACTATTTTCAAGTCTGCCTCTGAAGCCCATGTTCCACTAGCTCAAATAATTGCAACATGTTCCAAAATGCTGCCTCTAATAAGCATCCTTTGAAGTTTCAATGACTCTGATAATGAAACAAATGTGAAGTTGTCCATGCCACTAATTCTAAGTCACACAATTTTGCCTCTGGCAGAATTATTCAAGCAACACAACATTTGACTTCAACAATCAAGTCAATGATTTTGATGGAGAAAAGTGAACGACTCTAATGGAAGGTCAAAGACTTTGATAGATTGAGTAAAATACTAAATTGGACTGAGTCGTATCCTTACGTTTGAAGGTCCAAGAACAAGCCTATAATTGTTCCTGCCCAAATCAAATCAAGCATATGAAGGAAGACTCAAGTTAATCAATATGAAAACGTAATCTGAACAAATATTTTATCTCTCTAGAAGAATTGCTCATATTAGATAGGATAATAAAAATTGTCTAACAATCATATTATCAAGATTGTATCAACTTGAACTATATTTGGAATAAATAATTGTTGACTAAGTTGAAAAGGAGATACGATTAAGAATCCTTAAGGGTCAGTACAAAAACCATAATTCTTCCTATAAATAGCAATCAAGAATAAAGAAGAAGTTAACGAACTCACAGACTCAGAAAACATTTAGACAAACACTTAAGTTATCAAAACCAAAATTAGTTTAAAAATCAACAAAGCAATTAAATTTAGCCAAACACAAATTCAATCCCCTCTCTCGTGTTTGGCCATCTTCAAAAATTCCTTTTAGTTTTGGTGCTTTTTTTTGTGCGTGCTGATTTTTATGTTTTAGACTGTTAAAATGTTAGCCATCTGAAAATCTCAACTTATAAATTAATATAAACAAGTTAATTCTCACCCCCTTTCTAATTTATAGTCACACAACGTAATTAGTTAAATCTGGCTTAACATAATTAGCTCATAGTTGTCTAACAATATTGCTAAGTAACTTGAGCTTTTTGACTATTTTTTATTTTTACTAAAAAAGTTTAATATTGTGTTTTCGGACAATACTAATTATACTTCTATCTATTACTCAAATAATTCTTTCAAGTAGAGTTATTTACGACATATTAAAAATTAAGATTACTGTGACTTTTGTTTTTGTGGACTTTTGGTAGAAATGGGGAGGAGTATTAGATAATAGACACAGGGTTAAGATTAATATATCTAAATATTGTTTTTGACATTGTCATTTGCCATTTACTTTGAATTTGTGAAGTACCTTGAAAATTCATTTACTTTCTAAAATTTTGTGTTGCTTGGCTTGAATATTTGAGTGATATATATAAGGTATTGTGTACGAGATACTACATATAATCTCTTATAGTATATTATAATTTCTTATGTATTAGATTATACGCCATGGAATAAGAGTAGACTAAACTCCCAAGATATGGGATGAAGTATAGGAATGTGTTAAGTCTTTTTTAGATTTTGCCTAAAATAAAGGAAAACCTCAAGGGCGTGGAGATTTATTGTCCTTATGCTAATAGTGCAAATGGTTATTGGGCAAGAAGGCGTGTGGTTCGCAATCATTTAATAGCAGTGGGTATTGTAGAAGAATATGATATTTAGGAAAACCATGGGAGGATATTCCATTTCCTATCGAAATCGACAAGGACACAAAAGATCAAGAGTGTAAGACCCTTAATTTTTTAAATCTTAATTTATGCAATTTTGGTATATTTTGTGTTGAATTGCTGAGACATTTAGTCAATTTTATTTTATTTTGTGGATTAAGTACCAAAAACATATTTTTAGAGTTATTAATATGTTTAATATTTATATATATTTTTGAGACCCGATTAAAATTATTTATCGAAGAATAATTTAATTATGTTACAAAAAATTTAATATCGGACAGATTTTTAAAACTATCACTTGTTGTTGAAAAACTCATCTGTCAAATAAGTTGCAACGATAGTTGATATTTTTATTAAAGTAAATTGAGAAGTGAGGGATGTGATGTGGGTAATGACGATTTTATAAAATATTTATATACTTTAGATATTTATTTGGTTGTTGGTTGTATATATATATATATATATGAAACCAAGAAGTAGGAAAAGAAAAAAAAATCATACAAACACAAACTTCAATTTCTCTCCTAAATCTAAGCTTCCATTCGAGAAATGTCAGGATGGTAAGTTGCTCCTCTCTACACTACGGTGCTTGGGAGCTAAGTTTTGAGGTGCCGACATGAGCGAGAGTTTACACTGTATTTTATCGCGGTAGCGGAAAGGAGTGAAAAAACGATAACTAAGGTAAGGGCTCATTCCAAACTTTTAGATTGCATATAGGACTCTATATGTGTATTTGTTGAGGTGGAAATTTGTGAGATTTGTGTGTGAAATTGTGGAAAATGAATTTAATGTGATTTATGTGTGTTTGTGGAGATGAAATTTGGTGGTTTATATGTGAAAATGTAGAGTTTTGAAATTGTGCGATTTATGTTTGAATTGTTAAAATTTAATTGAGGTGCTATATGTGTGTTGTGGAGTTTGAATTGATTAAATTTGATGTGAAATTGTGAGATTATGAATTAAATATGTTTGAGTATGCTATGTGGTGAATTGTTGAAATTTAATTGAGGTGCTATATGGTTGTTGTTGTGATTTGCCATAATTACTACACGTGATGATTGATTTTGTGTTCTAAGTGTTGAATGATTTTGAAACGCTTTCAAAATTGAAAATCTACATTTTTCACAATTGTCTTTGAATACGACAATACTGTATTCGAATACGACAGCACAATTTGCTACTGACTTATGATTTCACACTTGTATTCGAATACGACATAACTATATTCGAATACGACATGATGATTTTTGCTACTGACTTATGACTTAGCATTGTATTCAAATACTAGTTTGCTGTATTCGAATACGACAGTGCAGTTTTGTTAAAAACTTCATTTTTCGACTTTGATTATGCATGTTTGACATATGAAAACCCTTTCAAGGAGTATGCTAAGTTGAAAGGTTATTTTGTGCATTTAAAATTTAAATGCGAAGTGATATTTGTTAATTTCAGTTGGTGACCATTTACATTACTGTGGAAATTTGGGATTTGCGCTCAGATGATACCCGAGTTCATTCCACGGATGGTTACCTTGATGACGGAAACATTGTTAGACTTCCCTAACCGAGATTCGCCGACGGCTTGGGCACACGACCACATCTCCAACATGGCTACTTATACGAGGAGTGTAGTGAGGACAAGTAGGAGAGCTGGAACAGTATACCTTGTCGAGCTCACTCGCGAGAAGATCAACTATCCGATATCAGTAGGATTGGTGCTCAGAATCAGTGGAGCTTGGGAAGATGCAAAGGATTCCTCAGTTGGAGTTGAGGTAGAGGGCACCATAGGAGCTGCAGATACAGAGCTTCCACTTCTGGTAAATGATCTTTTACCGACGGTCACTAAAGTAGCGAACTGTTTCGAGGTTTCAGCGCCGCCAAAGCCACCTACCTCGTGGGTGGATCTGACTTCTGAGGAGACTGATCCTTCTATGGATGACGAGGAGGGTGAAGTCACTTCGAGGATATATGTTGCATCAGATGGGACTTGTGGAGTGTGTGGAGGTCACCCGTGTTACTGTAGTTGTTATGGTATGATCAGATTAGTTTCTTGTATAAGGACTTGATGTCTTTATTTTATTTATGGATGATTGTAACTAAACTTATACTGTTAGTTCTTTTCTTTGGTAGGTCCATGTTCCTCTTTTTTTGACGTGACCATGGGGTGGAGTAGCATTCTTGGAGCAGTACTTTTGTGCAGGTGTCTGCCGAGAATACTCCAGAGGTATGAGCGATGCCTGATAAGTCTCATAACCCTGGTGTATTTTGTTTAGTTGTATAATTTGGATTATTGTCTCAAAAACTATTTTAGTTTGTTTGTAATTAATTATGTCTTTTGTCGTTTGCGTTACGATTTGACATCTTTTTTTAAAATAGTTTAAAAAAAAAATACACTCTCGCTGTTAAAAATCGGTGTGTTACATTAGTGGTATTAGAGCGATGGTTAGATTGTAGTTCGACCTGTAGGTTGGGAGTCGTTATCTGATTATGTGTCGGGGTAAGTTGTCTAAGTTGTCAGGTCTGGAGTGGTTGTTATGTATTGATGTAGTCGAAATTTATTTTTGGAATTATTCTAAGTGGTGATAAGTTTTCTTCTTGATGTTGGTTTTGAAGGAAACAATGCATCCAAGAAGGAACGACGCTGCGAGAGTCAACATTAATAAGAATTACCAAATGGCTTAAGCAATGAATAACATGGCCGCTTCTATTGCTGCACAGACTGCTGCAAAGACTCTGCAGGATCTGGAAAAGAGATTGGAAGAGAGATCCGTGCTGCTGAGTCAAGAGGATTGAAAGATTTTCATTGTTACAATTCTCCAAAGTTCAAGGGTGATGAGAGCCTAGAAAAAGCTGATCAATGGATTCAAGAAGTGGAGAAGATCTTCGAGATGATTAATTGTCAGGCAGGGGTGAAGGTCAACTTTGCTACGTATCTGCTACTAAGGGATGCTGAATATTGGTGGAGAAGTACAAGACTTTTGATGGGACCAGCTCATGAGGAGGTGAAATGAGAATCATTCAATAGGAAGTTTTTAGACAAATACTTCCCGGTGAGTACCAGGACTAAGCTGGGTGATGATTTCCTTAAACTCTACTAGAGAAACATGACAGTGGGTGAATATGCCACTGTGTTTGAATCATTGTCAAGGCATTTCAGGTTTTTCTGTGAAGAGATTGATGAACAATTCATGAGTCATCGCTTCCAAGATGGACTAAAGTATGAGATTCAAGACTCTGTCTTGCCATTGGGAATTCAATGTTTCCAAGTTCTTGTGGAAAAATGTAGAGAAGTTGAGGATATGAAGAACAAAAGGGCTAGTCGAGGAGGGAATTTTAATTCAGGAGGGCCTTGTCGGATGAACTATCAGAACAACAAAGGAAAACAAGTTGCTAAACCTTTTAATTGACCACAAAACAACAACAAGGGTTAGAATCGCCCAGGGAACCAGAATTTCGGAAGACAATTGGGACAAGTGAGTCGATGTTTCCGATGTGGAAAAGAGGGACATTATGCTACTGCTTGTACCTCTAATAGTCCCATTTGTTACAATTTCCAGAAGTCAGGGCATATTGTAAGGGATTGCAGGGCTCCGAAGGTGGAACCAATAATGAATGCAACTAGTGATACTCGTCCTACTACTAACAGACGCGTTTATTGCATGGGTGCTGAAGCTGGAAATCCATTTAGCAATTTGATCTAACGAGACTGCGAGATCACAGGTAACATTCTAACTGTGCTTTTTGATCCAGAGACAACTCATTCCTTCATTGCTATGGATTGTGTGAATCGTTTGAAGTTATATATGTCGTATATGCCTTTTGATTTGGTTGTTTCCACACATGTTAAGACTTTGACTTTAAATACTGCATGTTTACGTTGTCAAGTAACTATTCAGAATAGAGATTTCTTGATTACTTTGATTTGTTTACCCCTACAATCACTCGAGGTCATTCTCGGTATGGATTGGATGTCGTATCATTATGTGATCTTGGATTGTGCTTGCAAACTGGTTCTTTTCCCCGAGCCAGGAGTCTTTCAGTATCTAGCTGCTAACAAACTCGGGGTGTCACTGAGAGAAGGAACTCATGAGTTTTTTTCGTTAGCTAACGTGGAGGCAAAGATAAATTTGAGCATAGAAGACGTGGTGCTTGTCAAGGAGTACCCAGACGTATTTCCAACATAAATTCCAAGATTGCCACTAGTAAGAGAAGTGGAGTTCTTCATTGATTTGCACCCAGGAATCAGACCTATTTCGATTGCGTCGTATCGAATGTCGCCATTAAAATTGAATGAGCTCAAAGGTCAAATTGAAGAGTTATTGCATAAAAGATTTACCAGGCCAAGTGTGTCAAGATGGGGAGCTCCGGTACTATTAGTTAAGAAGAAGGATGGAAGCTCACGCTTATGTGTGGGTTATAGACAGCTTAATAAGAGAACTATTAAGAATAGTTATCTTTTACCATGTATTGATGATTTGATGGATCAGTTGAGAGGAGCCGCTGTGTTTTCGAAGGTTGACTTGAAGTCAGGTTACCATCATATTCGAGTAAGAGAAGGAGATATTCAGAAAACTGCTTTCAGAACCCGTTACGGATATTATGAATATCTTGTTATGCCATTTGGAGTTACCAATGCACCAGCAATTTTTATGGATTACATGAATAGAATCTTTAGTCCATTTTTAGATAAGTTTGTCGTGATGTTCATTAATGATATATTAATCTATTCAAGGACTGAGGAAGAACATGGAGAGCATTTGCGCCAAGTTCTTGAGATCTTACGCGAGAAGCAATTGTATGCCAATCTGTCGAAGTGTGAGTTTTGGCTAGAAGAAGTGAATGTCTTAGGACATGTGATAACCAAGGAAGGAATCGTTATGGATCCGACAAAGATTGAGATAGTCCTTGCTTGGAAACAACCTCAAACTATCACGGACATACGAAATTTCATCGGACTAGCAGGAGACTACAAAAGGTTTATTGAAGATTTTGCTAAGATTGTAGCTCCATTGCCACAACTTACTAGAAATGATCAACTGTTCGCATGGACAAAGAAGTGTGAGGAAAATTTCCAGTTACTAAAGAAAAAGTTGACAACCTCACCAGTATTGGTATTACCACAACCAGAAGAACCATATGAAGTTTACTGTGATGCATCTCCCCAAGGGTTGGGATGTGTACTGATACAACACAAGAAAGTTGTAGCCTACACCTCAAGACAATTGAAGATTCATGAAAGAAACTATCCTACTCATGATTTAGAGCTTACTGTTGTAGTTTTTGCATTAAAGATCTGGAGACACTATTTATATTGATGCACGTTCACAGTGTTCAGTGACCATAAGAGTTTGAAATATTTGTTTGATCAAAAGGAATTGAACACGCGTTAGAGACGATGGATGGAGACTCTCAAGGATTTTGATTTCACATTACAGTACCACTCTGGGAAGGGCAATGTAGTGGCTGATGCGTTGAGTAGAAGAAGTGCATCGGTGTCTTCAGCAGTGATGGCTAGACAACAAGAGTTATGGGAAGCATTTAGAGACCTACACTTGGACGTAGAGTTTGCACCGGGGATTTTGAAAGTCAGAATGATTAAGATTTCGAGCGGTCTACTTGAAGACATTGCGAATTTTCAGGATGACGCATTAATCCAAGAGAAGATGAACCTAATAGTGCAAGGTAAGACAACCAAGTTTAAGATTGGACCCGATAATATTTTAAGATGTAATGGGAGGATTTGTGTACCAGTAGTTGTAGATATGAGGAAAACAATTTAGAAGAGGCGCATAAGAGTAAAATGAGTATCCATCCCGGAGCAACAAAGATGTATTAGGACTTGAGGCAAAATTATTGGTGGCCATGAATGAAGAAGCATGTAGCGAAACATGTATCAACTTGTTTAACTTGTCAGAAAGCGAAAGTGGAACATCAGCGGCATGCTGGAACGTTACAACCTTTAGATATACCTGAGTAGAAGTGGGATAACATTTCCATGAACTTTATAAATGGATTGTCGAAAACAAGGAGAAAAAATGATTCTATTTGGATGATAGTGGATCGATTAACTAAATCCGCACATTTTTTTTACCAGTAAAGACCATCTATAAGGTAGATAAGCTAACCGAGATCTCCATTGCTGAGATTGTGAGATTACACGGAGTACCGTTGAGTATCGTATCAGACCATGACCTGAAGTTCACATCTCACTTTTGGGTAGTAATGTAAGACCCTTAATTTTTTAAATCCTAATTTATGCAATTTTGGTGTATTTTGTGTTGAATTGCTGAGGCATTTAGCCAATTTTATTTTATTTTGTAGATTAAGTACCAAAAACATATTTTTCGAGTTACTAATATGTTTAATATTTATATATATATTTTTGAGACCCGATTAAAATTATTTGTCGAAGAATAATTTAATTATGTTATGAAGAATTTAATACCGGGCAATGACGATTATTTTGTTTTGATATTTTTATTAAAGTAGGTTGAGAAGTGAGGGATCTGATGTGGGTAATGACGATTTTATAAAATATCTATATAGTTTAGATATTTATTTGGTTGTTGGTCGTAATTATATATATATATATATAACCAAAAAGAAGGAAAAGAAAACAAAAAATACAAACACAAACCTCCATTTCTCTCGTAGATCTAAGCTTCCATTCGAGAAGTGTTAGAAGGGTAAATTGCTCTTTTCTACACTATGGTGTTTGGGAGCTAAGTTTTGAGGTGCCGACGCGAGCGAGAGTTTTTACTGTATTTTATTGCGGAAGCGGAAACGAGTGATAACTAAGGTAAGGGATCCTTCTAAACTTTTAGATTACATATAGGACTCTATATGTGTATTTGTGGAGGTGGAAATTTGTGAGATTTGTGTGTGAAATTGTGGAAAATGAATTTAATGTGATTTATGTGAGTTTGTGGAGATGGAATTTGGTGGTTTATGTATGAAAATGTGGAGTTTTAAAATTGGGGAATTTATGTTTGAATTGTTGAAATTTAATTGAGGTGATATATGTGCTGTGGAGTTTGAATTGATTAAATCTGATGTGAAATTGTGGGATTATGAATTAAATATGTTTGAGTATGCTCTATGGTGAATTTGAAAAAAAAAACATTAATGTTAAATGAGTATTAAAAAGGGAAATCTTTTAATAGCTGCATTTACTTAATAATTGTGGTGAAAAGAGTCAGAGTATGCTCATACATTTCATAGTACATGGTGACCGCGATGGGGTCATGGTGATAATGGTGACTGTGATGGGCCACAGGATGATGCCATGTGATATGTTGGTTCATCTTATCCTTACGGGGATTGTTGTGTCGTGTTGATCTGTGAGAGATTGCACCTTGGTAATTAGTGCTGGTCTGTGAGAGGTTGCACTCTAGAATGTGTTGATTTGTGAGCGATTGCACTCTAGAAAATCGTGCTTATCTGTGAGCGATTGCACGCTAGTAAATCATGCTGGTCTGTGAGAGATTACACTTTGGTAATTAGTAATGGTCTGTGAAAGGCTGTACAATTATGAGTTATGCCCCTTCAAGGAGGGTTTTGGTTTGGAAATTCCGGAATCATGAGCATTGACAAAAGTGTATTCGAATACGACAACACAGTTTGCTATTGACTTATGATTTCACACTTGTATTCGAATACGACAGGACTGTATTCGAATACTACATGATTGTATTCGAATACGACATGATGATTTTTGCTACTGACTTATGACTTAGCATTGTATTCGAATACGAGTTTGCTGTATTCGAATACGACAATGCAGTTTTGTTAAAAACTTCATTTTTCAACTTTGATTATGCATGTTTGGTATATGAAAACCCTTTCAAGGAGTATGCTAAGTTGAAAGGTTATTTTGTGCAATTAAAATTTAAATACTAAGTGATATTTGTTAATTTCGGTTGGTGACCCTTTACATTATTGTGGAAATTTGGGCTTTGCTCTCAAATGATACCCGAGTTCATTCCACCGACGGTTACCTTGACGACAGAAACGTCATTAGAATTTCCTGACTAAGATTGCCGTCTGCTTGGGCATACGACCCCATCTCAAGCAGGGCTACTTATACAGGGAGTGTAGTGAGGACAAGTAGGAGAGCTGGAGCAGTATACCTTGTGGAGTTCACTCACAAGAAGATCGACTATCCAGTACCGGCATGATTGGTGCTTGGGAAGATGCAAAGGATTCCTCAGTTGGAGTTGAGGTAGAGGGCACCGTAGGAGCTAGAGATACAGAGCTTCCACTTGCGGTGAATGGTCCCTTACCGATGATCACTAAAGTAGCGGAGTGTTTCGAGGTTCGAGCGTCGCCAAAGCCACCTATCTCGTGGGTGCATCTGACTTTTGAGGAGACTGATCCTTCTATGGATGATGAGGAGGAGGAAGTCACTTCGAGGATAGATGTTGCATCAGATGCGACTTGTAGAGTGTGTGGAGGTCACCAGTGTGACTATAGTTGCTAGGGTATGATCAGATCAGTTTCGTGTATAGGAACTTGATGTCTTTCTTTTGGTGGTTGTACTTGTTTTATTTTGGGATGACTGTAACTAAACTTATACGGTCAGTTGACTTTTGTTTGGTGGGTCTATGTTTCTCTTTTTTTAACGTGACCATGGGGTGGAGTAGCATTCTTGGAGCAATACTTTTGTGCAGGTGTCTTTCGAGAATACCCCAAGGGTATGAGCGATGCTTGATAGGTTTCATAGCCCCAATGTATTTTGTTTATTTGTATAATTTGGATTATCGTCTCAAAAACTATTTTAGTTTGTTTGTAATTAATTATGTCTTTTGTCGTTTGTGTTACGATTTGGCATCTATTTTGAAATTGGTTTAAAAAAAAAAATACACGTGCTGTTAAAAATCGAGGTGTTACAAAGAGGACTCACATGATGACATTGATGGCTTATTGTATGGCACATTCAAAAATGCAGTTGAAGTGGAAAAGAGTTGCGAGGTCCCAATGTGGATGCTAAAAAGTTCTACAATTTGATAAAAGGGAAAAACAAGAAATATACTCTTGATGTAAATACTTTTCTACTTTATCATTCATCATTCGACTTTCCTTGTTGCAATGTATACATGGATGGAGCAACACAACTTTCAATTCTCTTTTAGAATTATGAAGGAAGCCATGCCTGATTTTTAGGCCTTTAATACAAGAAAAATATATGCATGTCTAAATGATTGCATGTTATATTGGGAAAAACATAAGAGTGATAACTCTTGCAATACTTCTAAAGCTTTATGGTGGACATAATTCGCTCAAGTAGAAGGCGATTTTGAACAAACCAAATATGATTATAAAGTTCTTGTAAAGATTTTGAGACATTTTCCATTGATTCCTCGACTTCAAAGGTTATTCATGTGTTCACGGACAGCCGAGGCAATGAGGTGGCATAACGAAGAATGCTTAAGGGATGGGGAATTCATGCATCCTATTGATGACCAAGCATATAAGGACTTTGATAGACTTCATCTTGATTTTTCTTTAGAGCCTCATAATGTAAGACTTGGTTTATCGAGTGGCGGTTTCAATCCATTCAGGACCATGAGCATATCACATAGTACACGGCTCGTCATGATGGTGTCATACAACTATCCATCCCCTTTGGTTGTCCATGAAATACGAATATACAATGTTGTCACTGTTGATTCCTAAGCCATAATCACTGAGAAATAATATTGATGTGTACCTTCAACCATTGATTGAGGAGTTAAAGGAGTTGTGGGAATTAGGAGTAGATACATACGATGACTCAAAAAATCAAACATTTAAAATTTGTGCAACACTCGGGTGGAGCACCAAAGGAAGGTTGGCATGTGTCTGTTGTAGTTATAACACTGATTCACCTTACTTGAAACACAATCACAAGATGTGTTACATGGGTCATTGTGTTTTTTTACCACTAGACCATGCTTGGAGATCTAATAAAATATCCTTTAATGGAAGTAAAGAGTTTAGGTCAACCCCATCTATATTAACAAGATGGAAATTGTGGCAAACTTATAACATTTAAGGAACGAATTTAGCAATACAAAATAACAAAAAATCGATGGTCCATGGAAGAAGAGATCGATATCTTTTGTGTTATCTTATTAAGGCTGAAAATACACTACATCATAATCTTGACGTGATGCACATTGAAAAAAATATATTTGATAATATTATTGGGACTTTATTAGACATGTCTAGGAAGAAAAAAAATCATTTTAATGCTCGTTATGATTTGCAAGATATGGAAATCACAAAGAAACTTCATCCAAGGGAAATTGGTGGTGGTCGTGCACAATTTTCCAAATCTTGTCACATGAGAAGTCTATTTTTTTGTGGTGTTTAAAAGGCTGCAAAATTACCAAATGGGAGTGCCTCAAACATTTCAAAATGTGTGCAAGTTGGTAATAAAAAAGTATTTAGCTACAAGAGTCACAATGCATATTTTATGTTACATTACTTATTACAAGTAGCAATAAGAAACACCTTGCCTAATGCAGTAGCTGAACCTCTCATTCGTCTTGAGACATTTTTTCGATCTCTATGTAAGAAAGCTATCCAAGAGTAAGATTTAGAAATTTCAAAAATACTTTGTCAGAAGGATATGATTTTTCCTCCTAGTTTTTTTGTGACATAATGGTCCACTTGCATATTCATTTGGCCAATGAAATTAGACTAGGTGGTATGGTTCAATTTTGATGGATGTATCCCACTGAAAGAAACTAGTGTATACTTAACAGCTATGTATGTAACAGAGCTCTTCCAAAAGGTTCCATTGTCGAGGTGTATTTGGATAAAGAAAGTTTGACTCTTTACTCGAGATATTTGCACAAGAGTTTAGAAACAAGGTTGAATAGAAAGAGTCAACACTATAACAAAAGTGATTTGGGTGAAGCAGATTAATTTTCATGCACTAGTCATCCTTTAGGGGGAAAGAAAATTGGCAAACAATTTTTTCTATATCCAACTACAAAAGTCCAATCCCACCAATACCTCTTATTGAATTGTAATGAAGTTGACATATATATCAGATACCATAATGGTTTATTGATCTCGTATTGACATAGAACATATTATTCTATTGTTTTTCTAATAGATAATATGTTAACTTTGTAGGGAACATGATGTTATTGTTAGTAGTCAAACTAAAGGTAGAAAGTGGAAAAAGGCCAAAACCCAGAGCAAATATTTTACTGAGTAGTTTAAAACTCGAGCCTTGGAAGATCAAGTATCAATTCAATTAAAAGATTTCTCTAGAGGTCCAAGTGATATAGCAAAGAGACTTTCATGTTACATCATTAATGGATATAGATTTCATACTATGAAATCAGATGCAAGACGTAAAACCCAAAATTTTGGTGTAACTTTGGTTTCATTGACTCCATGTTTTGCAAGCTCTAAGGATGAGTGTCGAACTCAAGAGTTGCGTTTTACTATTGAATTATATTTAATTACTAATATTGAACAAACAGTTCCCAAATCGATTGAAATAATATTTAAAATTAACAATAGTATTAAAATTGATCATTTATAATAAGAAAAATGTCAATGATGAGTTTCACTTCGAATTCAACTTTGGTGTCTAATTTGGTCCTAGTTATTGAATTCCTTTATTGAATTATTACCGAATTTTCTTTATTATTCGACATATTCTTTAACTCCAAAGTAACCCATAATTCCTTAGTATATTTAACACTAAAATTAATAATTACCGTACAAGAATTCTTTTTTTAAACTATTGCCTCTACAACTAATTTAATTGGTTTCATGATCTGCATCTATCCCTAGATTACAAATTCATGAATTTCTCAAGCAATAAAAAGAATTAAGCACAAAGATGAGAAAAATTATTCAATAAACTCATTCCTATAACTAGAAAAATAAGGGTTTCATCTTGTTACACTCATCCCTAACAAATAGGGTTTAGTTACTCATGACATAGATATAAAAGATAGAGATTAGAGAAGAATTACAAGAAAGATTCATGAATGATTCTTGATAAAACTGCTCCAATAGTGTTAGAAACGACCGTATTTGAGTTTCTATGCTAGGGCACAAGTCTCCCAACTTTCCAATAGTAAAAAAAAATCCATAAAAAGTGAGAAAAACGAAATATAAAATTAACAAAATATCCCTACACCCTAAATAAAATTAACAAAATATATCAAATAACTCCTTAAATTCACTAATGAATAAAAGATAAATAAGACAAAAAGTAATGAAAAATATGCATATGATAAAGAGTCATCACAACTCTAAACTTAATCTATTGCTTGTCTCCAAGCAACAATTAATTTCAGATTTGGTACAGTTAAAATCAAACTTAAACTCAATTTCTCAAATCAAATCAAACTCAATTTTCAAAGTTCCAGCTACTACAAAAAATTCATCATGCTCTATGGTTGCTTATAAAAAAACAACACAATCTGTATACTATTGCATTCATTCATCAAATTCAACTCTCTCTTCACACAATCTCACCAAAATTTCTCGTAAGTGTTTAGCAAATGTTATGAATTTATGACTCAAATCCTAGATCATGCATCACGCTACCATAGGCTTGAAAAAATTCTAGTTAGCAATCACAATGCAGCAAACACATACACTTTTGGAGGACTTTCGGGTTGTAATGAGACTTAGGTAAAGGTATGACATTTTGGGATAATAAGCTTTACTACTTGGAGTTAGGCATACATTTTCAAATTATTCTACCACTTTTTATTTTTCTTCACCTTTTCATTGCAGAGATTCTCAAACATTGACAAAATAATCAAGAAGATATTATTTATCAAAGTACACAAACTGATTTTTTTTATTTATTTTTATTTTATTTTTTATTTTTGTGAGAATCACCACCCTAAACTTAAAAGGTTGTTATCACATGAGCAACCCCAAACTTAGAACTTTATCAAGACAATAAATTTTTTTTTCTACCTAACTCCAAGTAAGGTGATTTAACTAAAGTTAGGTCTTTGGCATGTAATGTGGCTAGTAACCGATATAAAAGGGCAAAGCTCAAATGGGCTACCAAAGGATAAAATTTTCATAGGGTAGTTAGAAAGGCTCAAACGAACAAACAAAATTGTCTCAATGTATGCATAAATTACAAGTGATGCAAGTCATAAATAATGCAAGTTCTGAAGGGATAACACATGTTTGGATAATCACACAGCAAAAAATTAAAGTGTTTAAGCTCAAAAGCCCACAACTAGGATAATAAGAAAAAGTATGAACTATCTAAATGATGTCAAATATGCCACTATTTATTTAGTTTTTAAAAAAAATGGCAAGTGAGACTTCAACAACCAAGGAGTAATCAACAATGCATGCATCAGTGCAACTTATCGAATTGAGCAATGATATGAGCAAAGAAATAGAGTTTAAATTTCAAAATCTCAAACAGAAAACTTCAGACCAAATGCAAGTTGTTAATAATTCTTCATCATAGTGCACGTTTACACACAATTAGAAAGAAACAAATTCAAATAACAAAAATAAGATTGCAAAAAATAAAAGTTACCTTTACATGTGGGTTGCCTCCCACGAAGCACTTCTTTAAAGTCATTAGCTTGACGCCTCAACTATTGTCAAGGTGGCATATATGATAGGAATAACACATCATCTTTCTTCTTTTTGTTTGGTAGAAATTTCATAAACTTGAGAAATAAAAGATGTTGCTTCCATGTCCTGCTCAATTGGACATTGATGAACAAGGCATAGATTGAATCTCGAACTTTATCAATCTCTTCTTTTTTCTTTTCCTCGTTCGTATTTTCCTCTTGCTTATCTTCTTCAACCACAACAATGAAATTATCTTCAATCTTCAACTTCTCCTCCATCTTCTCAAACTTAACCACTTGATCAAATAACCTCTCACATTAACTTTCAAATCTTTCAATTGAAACCATGTTATTCTTCATGAATTCAACCAAAACGTCTGTAATGTGAAAGTCTTTGTCATCTGATTCTTTGGATAGAATTTTAGGAGGTAGAATTTATTCCCAATATATCTTTTTAACATAACACTCGTATTTTTCTGCATCTTTGACCAAAAAGTATTCATATTCTATTAGTTCGACAAAGTCATCAAAACAAGTTTCATTCCTATGTCATTCTCCGTAAAAGTTACACCTAAGAGGCTGCATTTGAGTGATCTGAGGGTGATATTTTAAAAATGTATCTATCAAGATTTGCCCATCGATCATGCGACATATACCAGACATAAGACAAGTAAGACACGCTTCATATAATTGTAATAGAATATCATCATTATAATCTTCTATGCTCTACAGCGAATAGTTATCTCAAATAAAGAAGAGACAAACCACTAGCACATGACATTAGTTAGCTCAACAAATAAAAATAGAAAATAAAAGAAAAATAAATTTTTTTTTCAAAATTAAAATTAAAATAAAAGCAAAAAATTTATTGCAGAGCAAAAAATTTCAATTAAGTAAATAAATTAAATTCAATAGTGATATGACAATCCCCAGCAACAGCGCTAAAAACTTGATAACGTTTCATCAAGTGTACTGAATAGTTGCAAGTAATAATAAAACAGTAGTACCGAGTGTCGAACTCAAGGATTGCGTTTTACTATTGAATTATATTTAATTACTAATATACAACAAAAAGTTCCCAAATTGATTGAAATAATATTTAAAATTAACAACAATAATAAAATTGATCCTTTATAATTAGAAAAATGTCATATATGAGTTTTACTTCGAATCCAACCTCAGTGTCTAATTTGGTCCTAGTTATTGAATTCCTTTATTGAATTATTACCGAATTCTCTTTATTATTCTTGCTATAATGTCTTAGTGACAAAACCTTTAACTCCAAAGTAACCCATAATTCCTTAGAAGATTTAAGATTAGAATTAAGCATTACCGTACATGAATTCTCTTTTTAAACTATTGCTTTTGCAACTAATTTAATTGGTTTCATGATCTGCATCTATCCCTAGACTATAAATTGATGAATTTCTCATCTCAAGCATTCGTAAAGTCCACTTCCATTTCAAAGTACGAATCGTAGAACATTTTAATGTTGATCAAGCAATAAAAAATATTAAGCACATAGATAAGAAAAATAATTCAATAAACTCATTCCTAACTAAAAATCAAATCAGAAAAAATAAGGGTTTCATCTTGTTACACTCATCCATAACAAATAGGGTTTAGTTACTCATGACAGAGATAGAAATGATAGAGATTATAGAAGAATTACAAGAAAGATTCATGAATGATTCTTGATAAAACTGCTCAAATGATGTTAGAAACTACCGTCTTTGAGTTTCTATGCTAGGGCACAAGTATCCCAACTTCTCAATAGTAAAAGAATCCCTAAAAAGTGAGAAAAAACGAGTTTTAATGTGTTTTGTTGCGCGTCACACGCTTGAGGCGCACTTCAAGCGCGGATTGACAGTGGCTTCAGCGCGAAATACGCTTCAGGCGCACAACATCTTCTGTTTGGAGTTTAGTGCATGATTCCCCTATTTTTAGTCCGAATTTGGTTTCGGTGTTTTTATGAACGTTCACTACAATAAATCCCCTCATTTGTGGCAAACTTTACAAATATTTTGTGGCCGAAAAAAACCCTCACAAATTAGCGACCGAAAAAACCCTCACAAATACAAAATTTTAAATTGGTCTCTATTTGTGGTTGAAAAAACCCTCACAAAAGATTAAAATTTTAGCTGGATTTTGTGGCTGCCTAAGCCCTCACAAAATCACAACGTTGTCATTTTGTGAGGGCTTAGGCCGCCACAAAATTCAGCTGAAATTAGAGCCTTTTGTGAGGGCTTTTGCAGCCACAAAATCAACCCTTTGTGAGGGTAAAGGCCGCCACAAATGCAAGCCATTCGTGGCCGTCCAGGCCGCCACAAAAGAATTGATCCGTTGCACTTTGTGGCGGCAAAGGCCACCATAAATTTCCATATTTCCGTTGCACGTTGTGGCCGCCCAGGCCGCCATAAAGGATCAACCATTTTCTATAAATATCCATCCACTACTCTTATCATTTTTCACTTCTACCTTCTCTCTAAACATTCTTTCTAAATTTTCTCTCCACCTTCTCTCTACATAAATTATTTCTCCAAGTTTTTTCTTTACTTGAATTTTGGTAAGTTTATGTTATATATTCAGTTTTTTAATTTTATTTTTGATTTGAAGTTATTTATTTCATTAATATTATTGAATTTTTATTTTGACAGTAGTGATATATTGTGTTTACTTCGAAGAGTTGTCAGCTATGTGAAAGCTTCAAGTCAGACACTACCCGGTATCAAGTTAGTAATTTATACATTTTAAATATAGATTAGTAAAATATGTGATATTATAAATATATTTATATTATGTTTAAAATATAGATTAGTAAAAAATGTGTTATTATAGATTTATTATAAAAAAATAGAAATTATGTTGTTTACATAATATATGATAAATAAAAATTTGAAACACATGTAAAACTTATTGATTTTAATATAACTATTTAAAAAAAAACATTATTAAAATTGATGATATTAATATTTGTTGTTAGTTATTAAAAAGAGTTGTAGTTAAGTTTGTAAAAATAATTTATATACTTTAATAGTCTCTATTTTTGTTTATATATATAGGAGTTATTTTATGAAAAAATTCATTAAACATCATTTAAAATTTTATTTCAGTTTATATAATTATAGTCTTAATAATAATTTATTATATTGTTTGCAAATGCTCCCCTAATTGACATATAAAGTATGTCAAAATTTATATATAATGCTTTTGAAAAATAAAGCAATTGATATATAAAACATTGATATATATATATGGATATAGATCGTAGTTGGATGTACGATAGGAGTTTTCTTGAAAGGAAATGTCTTAAACAACATTTTGCTAACTTTTCAGAATAAACATATATATACACACACAAATATGGATATAGACTGTAGTTGGATGTACGATATGAATTTTTCTGGAAGGAAGGGTCTTAAACAACATTTTGCTAACAAGGTTGAAGACTTTCTCAATTTTGCGAGAGTGCAGAAAATTGTCGAAGATGAAGGGGGGATGAGATGTCCATGTTGTGTTATGTCGATGTAGACGGTTTAAGATTGAAGATGAAATAAGAGTGCATTTATATGCAGATGGATTTATGCCTAACTATTGGATTTGGACTAATCATGGGAAAAAGTCTCTGATGGCGCCTAATACTAGTACATGTGTGGAGAATAACATAGGTTCTTCAAGTAGTACTAACATGTTAGGTGTAGATTATTATAACTATCAACACTTTGAGGTGATGAATGATATGATTTTGGATGTTGTTGGGTTAATTTTTCATTCAATGAAGATCAATATGACGATACCGATGGACTTCCGAATGAAGAAGCTCAGAGATTTTATGCTCGTTTGAAAGAGACAAATAAACCGTTGTTTGAAGGATCTCCAAACTCAAAGTTATCAATGTGTATTAGACTATTAGGTCTAAAGTCTCAATTTCATGTTCCTGATTTAGCTTTAGATTTGATGACTAAAATGATGCTAGACGCAACACCTGTTAGAGATGGTTTGCCGCAAAGTTATTACGATGCTAAACGGTTAGTGTCAAAGTTAAGATTAGGTGTCAACAGGATTGATTGTTGTGTTAAAGGTTGCATGTTGTATTATGACAATGAATTTGGTATAAATGATGTCAACTTAGTTGAATGTAAGTTTTGTCAACAACCAATGTATCACCAAAGGAATAACTCAAGGGTAAGTAGGGGGAAATCAATTTCAAGGAAAGCAATGTTTTACCTATCTATTGTATCAAGATTGCAAAGAATGTTTGCATCAATACAAACTGCAGGAAAGATGACGTGGCATTATGATAATAGAAGAAATTCAGGTGACTTGCGACATCCATCTGATGGTCAAGCATTGAAACACTTTGATCAAATGCATCCTGATTTTGCGTCAGATCCACACAATGTAAGACTTGGATTATCCTCGGATGGATTTACGCCTTACATACAAGCATCGTCTACTCCTTATTCTTGTTGGCCGGTTATTGTTAATCCTTACAATCTTCCTCCTGATATGTGTATCTCTAAACCTTATATGTTCTTAGCTGATGTGATTCCATGTCCTTCTAATCCTACAACTGGTATTGATATTTTTTTACAACTTTTGATTGACGATTTGAAGAGGTTGCGGAGTGGTGTCTTGACATATGATATTGCTCGGAGACAAAATTTTATGATGAGAGCTGCTTTGATGTCGAATAAAGTAAAAGATATGCCAAAGGTACACGTTGTTAATGGCGTGGCTTGTAAACCACAAGGTTAAAGACAATGGCACAATTGGATAAAAAGATGTATTTTTTGGGATCTACCATTTTGGAAAGATAATCTTTTGAGACATAATCTCGATGTTATGTATATCGAGAAAAATTTATGTGACAACATATTTAATATTGTGATGAATGTGAAAGGGAAAACAAAAGATAACGACAAAGCTAGAAAAGACATAGTTATATATTGCAGACGACTAGATTTGTTGTTGGTGGAGCACAACGACAAGACTCTAAAACCTCGTGCGAATTACTCTTTATCTACTGATGAAGCCAAATCTGTATATCGTTGGATCAAAGAGTTGAAGACGTCTGACAGATATTGTTCTAATTTGGCAAGATGTGTTGATGTAGAAAATGGGAAGATGCATGGGATGAAAAGCCATGATTGTCATATATTTTTAGAGTGTTTACTTCCTATTGCCTTTAGTGCTTTACCGACACATGTATTGAACTCACTTATTGAAGTGAGTCAATATTTCAAGAATTTGTGTTCTTCAACATTCATTGATAAAGATCTCATCAAGATGGAAAATGACATTCCGATGATTCTATGTAAGTTGGAGAAAGTATTCCCTCCTAGGTTTTTTGATTCCATGGAGCATCTCCCAGTGCATCTTGCAAGTGAAGCTAGGCTTGGTGGACCAGTTAAGTATAGATGGATGTATCCATTTGAAAGGTGATATATATACATGGAGCTTATTGTACATCTCATTTATATTATAGGTTCATGGGTTATTCAAAACAGTCGGTGAAAAATAAAGCTAGAGTTGAGGGCTCAATTTGTTCATCTTACCTACATTGTGAAACAACACACTTTTGTTCTCATTATTTCAATAACGAAACGTTGTCACCAGTTAACGGAAGAAATGATACTGATAGTGTTATACGTCACCCACATGTTTTACCAGTACTCATAAGGGAGGGTCCATGTCTGCTGTTGAAATTAAATATTATATGGTAATTACTATTTATAATATATATATATATATATATATATATATATATATATATATATATATATA
>NC_021166.2:21003977-21018844 GCF_000331145.2 Cicer arietinum
ATAAACTTGACATTAATTTAATATTTTAGGAAAAACAACTTGGAAGGGAGGTCACTCAAGCAGAGATACATCGCTATCTTCATGTTAATCCTGAAACAAATAAGTATACTGATGGATTATCACAAATGATTCAGGTAATTATTATATATTAATTAGTCCTTGAAATTATTATATATTAATTAACTATTTTAATTTTTTTTATATATGAACAACTTCAACAAGTCATGAAAGAATGTGATGATCATCAAGCTACTCTTCCTCTTGCTCAACGAGTTGGTCCAGTGCAGCGGAAACAATATGAGACCGAAAGTTTTATGAGCATTACTGATGGCAAGTACAAAGGGCGTGTGTTGGGTGCTGGTAGTTTATCGTCAACATTTGTGAAAGGTCCAACAGGCTATATTCAGACTGAGACGTCTTCTTCTTATGCTAGTACAGATCGATCTCATCGTTCGTCGATAGATAATTTTGACCAGTTAAAGGAGCAATGGGCCAGTGAGCAAGAAGAAAAAACACAGCAGCTGATACAAGCAACAATTGATAAACTAAATTAGGAATGGAAACAAAAGTTTCAAGAGCAACAACAACAACAATTTCAACAGAAACAATTTTCATTTCCTCCTGTGTTTCATCAGTAGTTCCCGCCTCTGCCTCAGTACTTGCATCAACAACCACTATTCCAGCAGCAACAAAATTACTCTCAATACTCCCAGAAGCAACAACCACCTCCAAATTTCCAATAGCAACACCAGGATCCTCCGAACTCTGCCTTCCAGCAACAACAGCAGCCAATGTTTCAACAACAACAATATTTTAATAATTATCAGTATGTTCCGTCATCTTCACATCAACTTCATCAACCTCAACCAGATCAAACTCTATACCGACCAACTATGCCAACAACAGGCTTTATCATACCAGATTTAAATCAACCTCAACCAGTTATGGCTCCTTCTTCGACTAGTGGTGGTGTAATTGAAGATGAAATCCAATTTCAAACCATGATATTTCCTGCAGCACAAATTAATAATACTTTTGATGGACTTCTGTCGTCGAGTAACATTCCAACAAATAATGATGGAGGGAGTGGAGCTGATCAGATAAATTATTACGATGATTGATGTATTTGAATATTTTCATAATTTTATTTTTGGTTTGTATGACCACATTATATCTTGTCCTATTTAATTATGGTGTGTTTTATTTTTTATTTGTAAGACATGATTTATTAATTTTGGAATGTTTTATTTGGTTTGTTAGTAATTACTTTAATTAATATTAATATTATATTTTTAAATACAATAGTTATTTTAATTTATATTAATCTTTAATTTTAATTTTCATTTAAATATTATATATTAAATTTAATTTAGATTGTAATATTATATTTTAAAATTTAAATTTAAATTTATATTGATATTAGTTTATTATATATAACATATTTAATTGAAATTTAATTTAATTGTTATATTTTAAATTTTAATTAAATTATAATATTATATTTTAAATTTATATTCATATTAATTTATTATATTTAATTTATATTCAATATTATAATATTGATATTAGTTTATTATAATATTATATTTTAAATTTATATTTTAAATTATTTTTTTATTAAAGTGAATATTTTGTAGTGGCTTAAGCCCTCACAAAATATTTATTTTTTTAATATGTTTCATCCTTTGTGGTTGCCTAAGCCCTCACAAAGCGAGACATTTGTGGCGGCTTGGGTCCCACAAAAGCTTAATTTTAAAAACTAGCTTTAACCTTTGTGGCGGCCTAAGCCCTCACAAAATGAGTCATTTGTGGCGGCACAAGCCCTCACAAAAGCAAGACTTTGTGACGGCCTTTGCCCTCACAAATGGCAACGAATATTTCACAATTTGTGGCCGTTTTGGCCGCCACAAAGGTTTGTGACCACCTTACTTGTGGCTGCCTAAGGCCGCCACAAATGTCTAATTTGTGGCTGTTTCTCCCCTTTTGTGAGGGGTTTTTACCCTCACAAAAATTAATGTATTCTTGTTGTGGTTGTAGCTATGGATCATAGCTGTCATTTTATTTGGTTTGACTCCAATTGAACATCTAAAACTCCAGATATGGCTGAAATACTACACATAGATCATGTTGATTTTTCACCAAAATTCAGCACCGCATTAAAACAAAGTAACAACGCAAAACTCCGAAAAATCTCTACTTAATCAAGGAAATAAGAAGTTAAATATTTCATTAAAGAAAATAAATAAAATTAACAAAATATATCAAATAACTCATTAAATTAACTAATAAATAAAAGATAAATAAGACTAAAAACAGTGAAAAATATGTCTATGATGAAGAGTCATCAAAATCCTAAGATAGAAGTTGTCATTTATTATGGAGCAATTAGTGATATAATTGAGTTAGACTATTATGACATGTTCAATTTTGTGTCGTTTAAATGTGATTGATTTGAGATTGAAGAAGATAAATATAGGCTTATTTGTGTATATTTCATCAAAAAATGTTTCTAAAATGATCTTTTTATGACAGCTTCTCAAGTTGACCAATTTTTCTAAATCAAAGATCCACTTGATGCAATTAGGCACTATGTTATGGAAACAATTCCAAGAGATTAATTTAGCATGGGCGACAAATCAGATTTAATGACCCAAGAAGCTTATCAAAGTGTTCCTTTTGACGATAATAGAAATATGAATAGACCACATAATGATGGTGAATCTCAATTTGGGTTAGATAAGGTATACTTGGAACAATTATTGATAAGCCTTCACATGTTATGCAACAAAGTAAAGATGTAGATGAAGATTATTTTGTCAATGTTAGGTTGGACTAGTATGGAGTGATGTGAACTAGCCTTGAGAAAACTTTCCATATATGTTTTGTTAAGTCAATACATTGTTGTAATTGAAGGCGCACAAACGCAAGAAGATGGTTGAATTGTGTTTGTCTAATTTTAATTTTTTTCTTCTTAATTTTAATTATGATTCTAGTTTAGTGACTTAACTATTTGGAGTAATCAGAGGTTGTAGTAACCAGACAGAGCGAAGGTGAAAATAACACACCTAATTTTATCTTAGTTCACCATCAACTTGGTAGCTATTTCCAGTCCCCTCACACAGAAGGATTTATCCACTAATTCAAAATTATAATTACAATAGCACCTAACTCTACAAGTGAGTCTTTTCAAAATAACCTAAACTTACAGACTTTTTGAGGCAAACCACACATTGACCTTACAAGTCAAGTCTTCTTTACACAACCTGAAATCTACAAATTGTTAGAGACAAACTATCTATTTGATCCTACAAGTCAAGTCTTCTCAACACAACCAGAGATCCACAGATTGCTTGAGGCACATTAAAGCCACTATTGGGCTAGGTTACAATGAGTTGGAAACAATTTTGGTTTTTGCTTCTACTAAGCAGATTTGATACAATGATTTTCCCACGTTACAACATTTAGAGTATTTTACTTTGAACGAGTGCTTTGCTTGAACTTAAAACCTTAAACTCTAAATACTTAGAAAAATTGAGTTCCTGAGGTTTTTCTGAATAACTTTGAATTTTAGGATTTCTAAGTTTGTTGTGTGTCTACTCTTTTCAGCCTTGATCCACTATTTATAGATGAAATTAGAATTCGTGAATTTATTGCTGAGTTTCTAAATTGTATCTCAAATTCACCTTGGTCAACAAAGATTTCTTCCGAATATAATTCTGATTTATATTAATGTGATCATTAGAGAATCTTTTATTTCCAAACTAGATCTTTTCGAATGTGGTTGTCGTATCAATTCAGGAATGAATTTGGGCTTGTTCTTGGACCTTCAGTAGTAAGGATACGACAAATGCCAAATATGCTTCTCAATATATCAAAACCTTTGACCTTCCATCAGATTCGTTGAATTTTCTCCATCATAATTATTGACATGATTGTTGGAGTCAGATGTTGTGTTGCTTGAATAATCATCATCAAAAGCAGATGCAAAGTTGTGTGATTTAGAATTAGTGGCATGGGCAACTTCACCTTTGTTGCATTATCAAAGTTAGTGCAACTTCAGAGTTTGTTGTGTATCAGAGACAACACTCTTCAAACGAGTTGCAGTCTTCAGAGTCATCGGAATATATGCTTCAGATGCAGACTTGCACAATGACTTTAGACTTCAGATGCATGCTAAAAAATATTGTTCAATAGAGGCATGCTAAAGTCATTGTTCATCATATGCATACTAAAATTAATGTTCATTATAAGCATGCAATAGTTATTGTTCACCACAGGCATGTTGAAGTTACCGTTCACTAGAGGCACAAAAACTCCATAGGCATGATGAATCTTCAGAGGCACATAATTCTTCAGAGGCAGACGCACAAACTCATGGAGGCATGCTAACTAGAAGCACACTATAGTCTTCAGAGGCAGACGCAGAAACATGCTAAGCTACCAAAAGAACACTGAATTACCAGAAGCACGCTATCAGAGGCATATGTGTGAACTTTTCCAGCGTGTGAATTTGACTGATTTGATTTTGTTTCCTCTGGCCTTTTTACTTCCTCGGGTGGTATCCTCTAGTAGCATTCTTTGGTCGTACCCTCTGGTGGTTTTCTATGGTGGCATCCTCTAATGGTATTTTTTTGGTGGTATCTTCTGGCAGTATCCTCTGATTTTCCTGCTCAAATTTATGCACACTCAATGAAGCTACTAGTGCAAATTTATTTTTTATATAAAATACTTTTGTTGACATAAAAACTATAAGTGGAAAATCAACTTGATATAAAATCATATTTATATCTTCGTATAAGTGTATGTATCTTTTATGTAGATATTTAACTAGCATTGCACTATATGTGGTATCTGCATATATCTATAGATGCATTTTTTTAAAAAACTTGCATTTACGGAAATAAATTATCTTTTTAATCACTATAATTTATTCCTCTATTTTTTAAAACAAAATTGCTAATCACTTAATTAATAAACTCCATGCATCACACATCCATCAAAGAGTATCTTCCTTCTTTTGCAACAAAATAGTCTTTAAGTAATATAAGGTATTTTAGTAATCATACTAATTTGCTAATGAGTATGGATACCCACAACATATATCTGGAAATATAAATATCATTACATCTGCATGCATATCCATTAACTAGCATGTAGTTGAAATATTTGTTTATTTTATTCGTGGACACCTGTTAAGCTACTTGCTCTGAGTTCATGGTGAATTATATTCACAGATACATCTAGATACAAATTTTTTATCACACCTAATTGACATAAACTGTTAACATCTCATATTTGCAACCATATCGGTCATTGTTTATCACACCTTATGCTAATGTTATGTCATTTCATTGCCAAATGATATTGCAATAAAAGTAATAATTTTTTATGTCTCATGTTAAAAGTGTACAATAGCTAATTGTAAAACAACATCAATTATAAGGAAGCAAGTTTGTGCCATATATGTAACCTACCTAACAGTTGCAAATAATAAATTGTGTATGGCATGCTGTCTTTTAACGATTGACTAACAAGAAAAACAATTGTTTTCCTTGATCCAAACTAAGACATGTCTATGTTTGGTAAAAAATCAATGAAAACAACTAATGTTGCCACTACTCCTTCTTTCTCGAGTTGGAGAGGACTTTCCTCCTCCGCGCAAGCATGTATCTATACATGTGAGGACTACCTGCATTGAATCAATAAATCAATTTAATGCATTAAAGTATAAGGTAAGTGAAAGAAAACAAATATAGGTAAATGAGTAGTAAAAAAGATGGTTTGTTCATGCCTGGAATGTACATTCCCAATATAACTATTGACGAATAAAAGTAATTGAATGACAAATTCCATTTGTTGGGCATCCTTATGCAATACTTCTCAGATTCCTACAAAATTACCATGTTATCATTAACTTGATATTAATTCATGTTCTTCATAAATCATATTATAAAATATTTCTAGTATATATAAATATAAAGTGAAAGGGGACTCTAAGTAGATTTATGAATGTAGAATCTTCAAAATAAGGGTGGATTCAACTTATTGTGAACCCCATTTTACAAAATGATACGTTTGAACGTTATTGTAAAACAAATTTACTGTGATGGTTGATTGCGTTAAACTTTAAATATAATAGAAATCTCATGACATTGCATATTATCGGGATTTTGAAATATGAATCAACAATAAAGTCAAGCAAATGAATAATGCATATTTTTCTAAATGAGACGGCTCATATTTCCTTTCTAATTATAACAAATTAATCACGGTCGGTCCAACACAATTATGGACCTAATGTGGAAAAAATCATGTTTTTAGTCACTGGTCTTTATAAAAGAATGACTTTTGTTAAAAGTTTCACATAGATATGTTACCAAAATATGCTTATAAATGGTGGATAGTTTTTAACTTACATAATGGGATTTGTGGGATTGAGTTAGGTTCAATCCAAATTTTAAGATCATATTAAATCATATGTGTGAGTGCAAATGAAATATCATTTAAAAATTATTTATAAGTGGTGTGTCGTTTTCACATGTTGACATTTCATGGGGTCGAATGTTACGAAATTGAATTTGTGTCACTTCAGCAAAAATTTGATGTGTCAATCTTCTTTTTCTACCTTTTATTTTCCACCAATTATATACATCAATCACTACCTTATACTATATCTCCTTAAAATACTTATTATTTCATGGTGTCTATACAAAATATTCCAAATTAATCCCACATTATTATTTCATAAGTCCAAAATCTTTCAAATTAATCAACATTACTACTCAATACGTTTTTTTTTTGTATGAATTAATTAACTTTTCATTTTTGACTCTACCCGTCCCATATAGCTTCTCATGCCGTCATTTGAGGTCTCGCCTAAAAAGCATAGGACTTGCTTTTACTTAATTGTTAGCAATTGTATACATCTATTCTATAAATATATGATATTGGACTTAATAATATGAGAAGTTTCTTACTATAAAAGATTTTGACAGTGAAGTGATTCTTAATACAACTTCCTCTAAATTGAGAGTATGTATGTCTCTCTTGCTTAATGCTAAAATATATTTCGACTAATTATACATATCTTTTATTGTTGGATTGCTAAGAATATTGGCGGAGAAAGTGCCGTTACTTATTTTTGTTGGGTCAAAATCTTTTGAACTAATAACATGTGCTTTCTTGAATGGAAATTCAACAATATATACTTTTTTTGTTAGAAAAAATATAATACGTGCTTTTGTTGCATCAAAAGACATTTCAATTCAATACACGTAATCTTTATACTTTGTCACAATTTTATTACTTGTGATTAGTTGTTACATGTTTTATACTCAATTCAAAACTTTACAAACCATGTTTAAGATATAGAAATTTCTTCATTTGAGAAGAAATATCATCTTTATTGTAAATACAAGTACATATAGAATTTTTATTCCTATAAAAGTCTCATACTTCTAAATATGTAATTTTTTCATAGTTAAAAAATAATATTTCAACTCTTATAATATAATTGATTAATAGAGTTAGCAATATGAGTTATATAAAACATTTATCATGACACTCATTATTTGAAATAATGTAATAATATAACATATCACACACATATATAAAAGAACTACAAGCACAAGAGGTGTCAACTTAAGACACATAAGATGAAAAAACAGCAGAAAAATAACTAGTTTCACCCTCCATTGAATATCTTAATTTCTAACTATTGTTATCTTTAATTAGCACCCTTATAAATACATGTTTTGTCATCTAATATCACAACCACAAAACTATTACCATAATTTCACAACCACATTTGACCACATTATTTCAAATATTATTAGCATACATTAACCCCAACCACCAAATATTCTTTAGTCACCCTGAATTCTTTTGTCTATTTTTAGTTTGAACCATTTTAAAAGAATGAACATCTTTTAGGGATTAAAATATATTTAACCATTAATTTTAAATTTTAAACAATACTCTATACAACATCAAGATCTACAAGAGTCTATCAAATAGATAAAATGTTATGAACAACATTTTGACATATATTGCAAATTCAAATTAAACTATTATTTTTCAGATTGCACTACTCATTATATAAACTAGATGTTAATTTGCGCGTTGTGCGACATAATTTATTTTATTAGTGTGTATAAAATAACAATAATATGTAATTTAAAAATAATATTATTATTGTTTTAGAGTAGAATATACTATATTTATATGCCTAAAGATAAATATATTTTTGAATAATTATATATAAATTAGGTTTGCTTTGGTACAAAAGAAAAGATAAAATATTATTGACTAATACAATCCATGTAAAGTATTTTAAAATGAGACTATTCATAAGATTTTGCAACTTTAGATATGTAATTCTTCTCTTTAATATTTTTTAAATGTGAAATTGATTTATTCAAGCTTTTTGGTTTCATTGAAGTGTTCCTATATATTTGTTAAAAGTTATACATTTCTTTATTGTTAAAGTTGTATGTTTAATTATAATATATTTTTAATTTTATATGATTATTAATTTTGAAACATTAGATTTTATAAATTTAGGTACTTTTTGACATTTTCAATTTTTTATGTTCTTCGTAATTTTGTCAATTTCACCGTTAATCTAAGCATACACTAAATGATATTGTATGTTTTGTGGTTTGTGATAACATTCATTCATAAGTGGTAGTTAGATAAAAATAATATTCATAATAACATTCAAAATATTAACACAATTATTTACTATGCAAATATAGGTGATATATATGGAAGGAACACTATAAAGAAAAATATAAATATTTTAAGGTTCAAAAACCTTAAATAATAATAATTTTTTTATATAATAAAAATGTTACACGAAATCAAGCCAAATAAAAATTCAATACAAAATATAACCAAATTCTATAGTTATGGTATTTTGGATGGAGAACAATTTCAATTACTTTAGCTATTGTTTCATCTAAAATAACTAGAATGTGAAATGGAATTTTCAAATAGTTATTTGAGACGGTCAAAAAATTTCAAGAGTGGGTTGCAAAAAGTTATAGGCAAACAAAGTTTGTTGATGTTTAATACATAAAAAGTTTCGAGTGAATAGAAAAATTGTTAGAAGTTATTCATTTTCAAATATATGATCTTCAACTCATCTCTGCAATAATATTTATACTAGAATACAACTAGCGTGTTGCGCGAGTGTAATTTGTAAAAAAATGTTCTGATTTTTTATTAAAGAGTGTAATTGAAACTATGTTCTGATTTTTGATTAAATAGTTTCTTTTGTATTAGAGGAAAAAAATATGTATTCGAACACTAAGAGAAAAATGAACACATATTGTATATTACTTTGAAAATATTTAATAAATAATTTAACATTTTTATTAAAAAAAAAATTACTTTGTTGTTGTTTTTTTTCTCTCAAAGGCTTGCTAATTTAAATGATTGAGTTTCAATATTTTTTATTTATTTTAATTTAAATTTCATTGGATTGTTTTGCCATAAGTTTAATTATTAATTTTTAATATGTGATGATTATGTTTTTATATATTTTGTGGTAGTTTATGGTTGCTATATTTTAATTATTAAAATGTAATTAAAATATTGTGATGTATTTGTATGCAATGAATTAAAAAAGTAAATAACAATTAAATCATGTTTGTAACTGGAGTTATATTTTTTATTGTTGGTTTTTTAATTATAGCTAGAGATATAGACAAAAAGTTAGTAGAATGAATGAATAAAAAATAAATGAATTCATCCAACCCAACCAATACAAAAGATAACATCTTCTAATGAAGAGTTAACATTGTCCCCTCGTATCAATCACGTATATTTGAAAAGTTTAAATTGTACAAACTATGAGTGTTTAAAATATCTTCTCTCTATATTTCTTATTTAAAACTTTTTTATAACTATTTTACTCAAAATAATTAACTTCACAATATATATAATATATTACTTTAAAATAAAAATTAATTGACAGTCGCGCAATTTGCAGGTCACAATTTAGTTATTTTTATAATAAATAAAAAAAACAATCAATTACATTGTGTGATTTTATTGAAAATATATTTTCAGTAAATTATTTTGATTATTTATTCTAATCATCTTAGATTTGATATTTTTTACCCGTGATTGTCTTTATATCAATGATGAATCTAATAAAAAAAAAGTTAGATAACTTCTTCCGTCGTCTTATATTTTCAAAAGTCTTCAAAATATAATTTGGAATTAGTTAATCCGTGTGTTTTTTTTTTTGTCAAAATACATCTCCGAATTAATCAATCAGATAGCATTGGAGAGTGGAAGAACAAAATCTCATAAATTAATACTAGGTCTTTTTGTTTGAGGTGAGGCTTTTTTGTTGGTCAGCCTTTAGGCCAAGGGTTTGGTGAATGCTCACACGCCTCTATGTTTTGCTTCCCACTTCCAAATATACTATCGGATATTAAAATCCAGTAAAAACAAAAAACGTGGAAGCTGAATGAGCATTCACCCAAGAGTTTTTTTTGTAGATTTAGGTCGGTCGTGCCAATCTTTAGTTTCTCTTGTATGTAGGATGTCCTCTTATAGAAGGCTTTCCTTTGGTTAAATGTTACTTTTTGTTTTTTTTTTAATTGTTGCTTTTGTAAAAAAAATTGTAAATTGTTTTTATTTATCATTTTTAATGTTCAATGCAACATTAACTATTATTTTATCAATAATATTCTTATATGTTTATTACACGTAACTAAATTTATCAGTGTTCTTAATATATACAAATAATTTTAAAATGGCAACTAAAATTGAATAGATGGAGTAATATTCTCTAAATTTTAGAGAAGTGGGATCCAACTAAAACAACAAACAAATTCTATTCTATAAGAAATGTTAATGTTAGTTTGCTATTAAAAATCTTTACCTTAATGAATGGCAAGGCTACGTATATAAGACCAATTTCACAGAATATGCCTGCAGGATACAGAATTGTGAAGGCGCTATATCTGCAAGGAGAAAATTAATTGTAGTCAATAATGAAAGCAATATAAGCTTTACCATTGATGTGGCTTAAATTCAAGTTTCATACCTAAGCCACAAAAGGCATGATGGAGTCAATCCAGCTGCCTCTTTAAATCCAAAGAAAGCAAAGCGACTAATCTGTAATTGTAACAACAATTGTGATGATTAACTATATATTGATCTTTGTTCTATTTTATTATATTCATTAATCATCTACTAAATTTAATTAACTTTATATTTGAATTGTGTTAACCATTTAAATTGATATCAAAATTTAATGTCAAATTTGTGACTCAAAATATCAATTCTCTTTCAAGATAAGCTCTATTGGCAAGGAAACTTTTGACTTCCAAAAGGGCACTAAGAGACAACCAACTACTAAGTTTTCAGTTAGAAAATGGAAACATATTGCATTCACAAATGTGACAAAACCATATGTCAACATACTTAGTGCAAGTTTATCTCCAATCATAAGTCATAACCAACAAAGCAAACAAAAAACTTTAGTACAAGATAGATATATGAATGTCACATAGAAGATGAAAAAGGAATATGATGAAAGACTTGCCTCTGCAATTGACCAACTGATAAGTAGGGGGCTAACAAGCACATGTGACCGACTCTGTCATTCAAAGATGTCACAAATTTTCAATAATGGAATGTGATAAAATGCTGAATTAATTTGATATACTAACAGAGAAAACACACGATAACACATATTTGAGAAAATGAAGGTAATTAAATATAATAACACAAGTCAATATTGTATCGGTATCGAACACTAGTGTTAGACACTGAATACGTCTTCAATCTGAAATGTATGTGTTACATCAAATAACATCAATAAATAAATAAAAGTTAAATTTTGTCTTCACCTCAGGAAAACTCCACAAGATACCCCAAATCAAGAAAATCCTTGAACCTATCTGTGGAAATGTTGCTGTTATTGGAGACCTAACCATCCCTTCATCATTTTTGTTTGAAAGGAGAAAAAAATTCAATCTTCAATTAATTAAGCATTTAAGCCACAAATTAAGCAAGAGATTACTCACCTACCAATCCATGAAGAACCTAGCATCTCATACCATACCATGATGCAATACAACAAGAGTACCCAAAAGTCAAACAGAAAGAAGAAGCTTAAGATAATTCCCACAAGACAATTTGAAAATATTAATAGAAAACAAACAAAATCCAAAGCACATAAAAATCTAAACTTTTTTCCACCAAATACCTCTAATACAGCAGCTGTTTGAGAAACAAGCAAAGGCTTTTCTACTGCACTGTAAACATGTTCATGACCCAATTCCATCAATGTCTTCAAAACAATATACAAAACGCGTGCCCTACACAAATTAAGAAACAAAAAACACTTAAAAAAAATTAATTTTTTGATATATCAGATTAATTCATTCATATAAAACTGACTTAATTTTTTTTTTCAATACATTCTCACGTCTATTGCTCTCGAGACTTGAGTTTTTTTGAATACTATAAGAGATAACAAGGTACAAAATATCTAGTAAATTATTATTACCATCCAAAGAAAGTGGTCCAGTTGTAAAAAGTGTAGTAGAGGCGCTTATAAGGATAGGAGAAATCACCCATTACAGAAAAAAAACGATGAAAGCTTAAGAAACACAAGAGGGGTTGAATTAACAAGATTGAAAATTGAAGATGGATATTTCAAAGGTGTTAATTAATTAAAGGTGTGTGTTTGGTTACAAAACTTAGCATGTTTTAGTTAGGTAGCTCAACTACTTTATGCCACTAAATAACATAGGTAGGGTGCCATAGGAATAAGATTATAGTGTGTTACTATGTATATGGTAAGTTAAAATAGAAAGGGATTTATTCATTAGAGAGATCACAAACTGTGTGACACATCCTTTCTTATTGAGAATTAAAGGCTGTATTTAAGGTAGCTATGTCTAAAATAATAAGTCATCAAAACAAAATAGCTGGATCCTTACTAGGAAGTGGGATTAATGAATGAATATTTTCTCTCTCTCTCTCTCCCCTTTATAACCAAAAATAGATAAAAGAGTGAAGAGGATTTTAGTCTCTAAAAAATAAAAAACACTATTGAGTTTATGAAAAAGTAAATAAATTGATATAATTTATTTTCTATTTGAATTATCGTCATAAAGAGACAATTATACTTAAAAATAATTAAAATAAAATAGTTTAGTCTCTTATAATAATTAAAAAAGATAACTTAATCTCTAAAATAAGATAGTTTGAATTAAAAATGTATTAGTTTACGGAAATTAATGATGAATAAATTAATAAGGGATTATTTTCTATATTTTAAGAATCTATTTTGACTCTTTTTAATTATTGTGAGTACTTAATTATTCTTTTTAAATTCAATATTTCGATAATGGTTTAGATATGGGATGGAGTTGTTTCGATTTAATTTTTTTTAAATACCAAAAATGCTTTTATTTTATTTTTTGGGACTAAATTGGAGACTAAAGGTTGACAAAGGTGCTTTGGAAGTTTTTTTATTTATTTATTTTTTTACTAAATTAAGTTTCACAACTTTTTTCAAGGATTAAAATAAAACTTCACTTTAAATAAAATTTAACACATATAAGTTGTAACAAAATATAACAAGTTAAATTTGATTTTTTTTTCAATTTATTTGATGATAGTATATAAAAATTGTCCTTCATTTGATTAATTTGTTTGCTTTTTCAAATTAAATATACACTTTTTTATGTAAGTTAGATGAAGCGTAATTTAAATATAAAATTAAACATTTAAATTGACTAACAAAATTAAATATAAATAACTAGTTATGTTAATAAATTGCAAATAATTATTTCTGGTTATATTTTTAGTGAGGGAATATCCGAAAATATTCAAGACAACCCTGAATTTGAGACCCTTAACTCAACCAATTTGCATTGTTTGTTCTAAGGGGAAGTGTGATAGACATGGGGGCACATAATAGACAACGACAGAAAGTAAATGTGACCATTCAGGTCTAGGGATCCCCTACTGCAAGTTCTAGAAAATCTAGATCCAATATGTCAGTAATGTGTTTGACCATATGCAAAATTGAAACATTGATTTAACTTTTGCACCTTAGACTCCTTTTGTCCTGCATCACTAACTCCTTTTTCCTTATACTAATAAAATATAAGTAGATTATGGTCCGCGCGCTACGCGGATATTAATTAATTAATTTTATAAGTTTTATAAATAATATTTTATGTATTATAACTATCTTATAATATTACTTTATTGATTTGTAATAATTGAATATAATTAAAAAAATTAAAATGAAGGAAAATCATGTTCATCACAATCATCTAATTTAATTTTTAAAATATTTTGTAAAATTCGTATGATAACTTATTATATATTATAATTGTTTGACGCATTGTACTTTGATTGTTAATTTATTTTTCAACATATAATGGTATTTGTATTTATTTGACGAAATAAAATGTAAAATATAAACCCAAAAAAGAGATGTAAAAATTTATAAATATGATTTACTATTTAATATTTTTTATTTTAAAAAAAATGTTAATGTTGAATTATATTGTAGCGTAGTCTAAATTTATTTGTTTTATTATTATGATATTTTAATTACGAGCATGAGAAGTTGTTGTAAAAAAAAATTATTTAATATATTTCATCAAAAGTTTGTAAAAAAAATAAGTTGTTGTGGCATCGGAGTCTATTTTAAATATATATAATAGATGATAGATTTTAATAATTGGAAGTAACTTTTTTAATAATTTTTCACATATTCCTATTTTATGATTATTTTTAATAAATTTATGTATTTTCTGTCAAATAGAATATATATTTTTATTTTATAAAATGTTACTAAAAAAATGGATTGACATTAATGA
>NC_021166.2:21019606-21020191 GCF_000331145.2 Cicer arietinum
GGAAGTAATTTTTTTAATAATTTTTCATATATTCATATTTTATGATTATTTTTAATAAACTTATGTATTTTCTGTCAAATAGAATATATATTTTTATTTTCTAAATTGTTACTAAAAAAATTGATTGACATTAATGAGTAATTTAATTTTTAACGTATAAAATCATTACTCATAATAAATAAAATAATATAATTGTTCATAAAAGGAAGATTAAATAAATAACATTTATGTCGATATTTATGAGTGATTAGGTGGTTTTTTTTATTGAATTTAATGACTAATAATATAAATTATTACTATTGGTAAATGACTAATAATATTATAAAATTACTTATAAAATAATTTGATAATAATATAAATTATAAATTATTATCAAATTGTAAAATAATTTATAAATTATAAATTTATTATAAATAATTGTAAAATAATTTTATAAGTTTTATAAGTAATATTTTATGTATTATAAATATAGTTAACTTATAATATTACTTTATTGATTTGTAATAATTGAATATAATTAGGAAAATTAAAATGAGGGAAAATCATGTTTATCACAATCATCTAATTTAATTTTTAAAATATTTT
>NC_021166.2:21020460-21020995 GCF_000331145.2 Cicer arietinum
TGTAAAAAACATTGTTGAATATATATTTCATCAAGAGTTTGAAATTAATTTTATTAAAGATTTATATATACTTTAAATCAATTTTAGGTATTTAAAAGTTTTAACTAATTGTTTGTGCAATTGAATTATAGTTATGTTGATATGTACCAAAAATGAATTTTATTAAAAAATAATTTAATTTTATGCAATACATAAATTTTCGTTTATTTTTTAACATTCAAATTATTATTATAATAAGGAAAATTAAAATAAAAAGTAGCATTCAATTATAAATATATACTTTAATTGATAAAAATTTAGTGTTAACATATTTTTTCAAAACACATATGTATAGTAAACTTTTGTTCATTATATTTTTTAATATATTCATATATTATAATTTTAAATAAATATGTGTATATTAATAATTAGAAGTAACTTTTTTAATAATTTTTTATATATTCTTATTTTATGATTAATTTCATAAATTTATAAATTAGTGATTGAGATGAGGATTGAAGGAGATTAGGAGAGAGAGGAGAAAAGAGGAAAGGTC
>NC_021166.2:21021356-21034168 GCF_000331145.2 Cicer arietinum
CATAAGCTTTTGATTGATGTGGAAAATATTTGTATAGGTGGATGAAATAGAATGAGGTGGCATTCAGGGTGAGGTGGCATTCGGGGGTATGTTTTAAATATATATTATAAATTAGTGATTGAGAGGAGGATTGAAGGAGATTAGGCATTGAGAGCATGATTGAGAGAGGAGAAAAGAGGAGAGGTCCACATAAGCTTTTTGACTAATGTGGAAAATATTTGTATAGGTGGATGAAATAGAATGAGGTGGCATTCAGGGTGAGGTGGCATTCGGGGGTATGTTTTAAATATATATTATAAATTAGTGATTGAGAGGAGGATTGAAGGAGATTAGGCATTGAGAGCATGATTGAGAGAGGAGAAAAGAGGAGAGGTCCACATAAGCTTTTTGACTAATGTGGAAAATATTTGTATAGGTGGATGAAATAGAATGAGGTGGCATTCAGGGTGAGGTGGCATTCGGTGGTCTGTTTTAAATATATATAATAGATAATTAAAAAAGAAAGATAATAATTATTTTTTAATTATTAATTTATTTTTCATCATTATAAATATAAAATTAATTTAATATTTTTGAAGTAATTTATATAGTAATTATTACATGGTATAATTGAAAAAATAATATAAACTATATTAAAAATTAAGGATAATATTTATTGTAAAATGCTTTTCTTGTCAAAGTAACATTCTTTATGAAATAGAGAAAAATTATTCTTAAATAAATTCGCCTTCTCTATAGTGAATAATTTATTTTAAAAAATAAAATAAATAATCACACTCAATAAGTAACAAATCACTTTAAAGAATTTAAATCATTCTTAAATATGTTTCTTTTAAAAAGTTTATTTCAAAAGTGATTTTGTTTTTACTATAACGGTACAAGTGAAACTACATGTTTGTCTCGTAAGTATAAGTGTCAATTTTACAAACTTATTAATTATTGACCTTAGTTCACATGTTATATCCTCAATTGGACTTATATCCTCAAAATATAAAAAATCCAAATTTGTCTTTCATTTTTATTCAATTAAAGGTTAAAAAAATAAAAATACTCCAAAATCTTACCCTCCTCGTCAAAATTTCTAGTGATTAACATTTTTTTTTCCCTAAAAATCGGTACATAATTAAAACTGTCGGAAACTTTCCTTTTACAATTTATGGTGGTATAATTTGTTTACCAAAAATTTCAAGGCAGAAATTTTGTTTCTTAAAATTTACAGTGGTTACTTTATTCTGCCGGAAATTTCAAATTTGAATTGATATTTCGGGTACGTAATTTTTTTTAACTTTTTTTTTTGAAGTAGGGATGGAAAAACACCATTATGTATAGATTTGCCTAAAACATTCACAATTATCAAACTTTTGACTCACGAGAAGTTGTCATATCATGGGCAAGAGAAGTTGGCTAACAAAATCGAGTAGTCGTTATTATTACTCGCTCTGACATAGATATCAGAAAGAGATCAAGGAAGTCAAAATTAATTCTTAGTTGTGATAGATGTGGAAAATATAAGTCAAATAAAAGTAATTCAAAGACTTCAACTAAAATGTGTGGTTGTCCGTTTAAACTTTAGATCGAGACCATTGAAAAATGACGAGGGACGCATTATTAGTTTAATGTGTGATCTTCACAACCATGAGTTAATGGCTACTTTTGAGACTAATGCATTTGTGGACGCTTAAAAGAAAAAGATAAGAAACATGTTGACGAGCTGGCAAAGTATCACGTTGCACTGAGACACATGTTGTCAGCTTTGAGAGATGGAGATGAGGAGAATGTGACTAATATCTCTCAAATTTATAAGCAACGAAGCACATACATGAAGAATTTGAAAGGAGCCATAATTGATATGCAACATCTGTTGAAGTTACTTGAAAGGACCTTGAACTAATACAAGGGTAAAACTCTTGTCAGTTAGTATGGTACACCCTACCAAATGAAGTAGGTATGTCCTCGTTGCACAGTCGAATCTTCCTTCACGGAGTTCTTATTGTCAATCATGTGTAAACTACATCGTTGCAGATGACTTAACCCATATATAGTAATTCATTGATCTATCTAAGTAGGTAATACATATCTGATATCAATGAATTTTTTTTTTTTTTTTAATTTGAAACAACTTTCTAGACACGTCTATCCTGTTTAATTAAAATAACACAATAAATTATACGGTTATTTAGTTTACTGTATACTAAGAAATTTCACTAGTGAAATAATTCTTTTGAAAAATGTTTTTCTTTTTCTTCTCTTTCTCGATTAGTACATTTAATCATTTGACAATTTTTAGTAAATCAAATTAAAATCTAATGAGTTTCTAAAATCAGTGAATCAATAAATCAACTATTTCAAACAAATTGAGTTCCTAAAATTAGCTTTGTAATAGATTATACTATAAATATATTAAACTATACAAATTATGCTATATTTATTATGCAATAAAATAAATTATTTATTAACATGTTAATTTCACACTTTAACTACAATGTGGTGTTCATAGTCCTTAAGGACAGAAAGATCCATAAAGACCACCAAGAAATAGAGGTTGTTCAGGCTACTGATGGTGATGCATGTTATTCTAGTGTTGCTGATGCTCCTCTTGATCATCAAACGCATGATCATGTTGCTTATGTTTCTCAAACTCATGCTGAATATAATAATCCTCCTCTTGTTGCATCTCTTTGTTCTTCTTTTTCTTTTTTCGACGCGACTCTCCTATTAAATTGTGTAGGAAGTCGAACTCAATAATGTTTCATAGTGTTTTTTGCTCCTCACTAAAAAAAATTAAATGAAAAAAATGTAAAAAAAAAAAAAAAAAAAAACCTGTATAAAAAATTTCATAAATGAAAGAAATTTTTGAGAGTTTCACTGAAATTTGAAATTTTCAGTAGTTATTTTTCAATACCGAAAATTTCAAAAATAAAATTTCTAGTAATAGAATTTCAGATAAAAAAAAAATTACTTTTCTGAAAGTTTCCGACTGTGGAGTAGAATCAAGTATTTTTTTGTTTTTACCATAGGCTTACGGTCATTTTAGTAAGGTCTGGCATAAAGTTTTTAAATGGGGGTATAAGTTTAAATGGGAAGTACAAAATCCAATTTTCTTAAAAATGTCCTAAAAAAAAGTTTCAAAATTAAAAGATCCCTAAAATTTTGTGAGCTTAATGGAGTTTATGGTCCCACTTTTTCAAAGAAAAATACAAAAAAAAAATGATTTTTTCTCAAAAATTTTTGATAAAAAAGTTTTGATTTTTATTTTTCCAGTAAAAATATATTTACAATTTTTTTTTTAACTTTTTCTCAAAAATTTTTGTTCGAGAAAAAAAACGTCTTTTTTCAAGAAAATGGATTTTATTTATTTATTTTTCTAACAACTTTTTGAGAAAAAAATGATTTAAAATTAAAAAAAAAAGTTTTAGATTTTTTTTAATATTTTTTCAAGAAAAAATCTCAATTAACAAAACATTGACCTATGAACCCTTCACTTAAGTCCACAAAAATTAATAAAATAATAAATCGGAGTTTTAAAAAAATTATTTCAATAAAGAACCTAATAATAGAGACTTAATTAGAAATTTTTTAAAAGAGTTTTAAAGTTTGAAACTTTATTGACAACATTACTGATAAGTAAGATTTGTATAATGTGGTTGGGAGGAAAAATCTACTAAAGTGGTTATCTAGGTTCACCAATGGATATTTCACAAAATAACATGTTTATAAAAATTGTGATATTTTTTTCTTTTAATTTTTATATTCTTTGGAATCTTCTCTATTTTTATGCATTTGGAAGTGTTTGATTTTGAAATACATTTTTGTTTAAAAACCTAGTTTCAAAAGATGATAAAAATTATATACTTTCTATCTCGTACCACTAGTTAATATTTTTGTATAAATCTTTTACGATTGTTGTATCGTACAATAATTGTAAAGATTATTAAATTAGTCACTTATCTAAATTTAACAGTTTAGAATTTAATCTTTGGCACAAATATACTAATTGTACTAGTATTAGCCTATAAAAAAATGTTATGAATTGTAAGTTTTGTTTCCTCTATTGGCATCATTGTCTTTGCCATGATAAAGTATATACAATTGTTCTATTGAAATTTCTAAAGTTAAATTTCTGCAACACCAGCGTATTTTAGAAATTATTTTCCCTATGTCACTTTTTATATTTATTTTTATAGAATCTTTTATTTATTTGTCATTTTCAAAGTTTAATGTAATGCTAACTATTTTTTTATCAATAATATTTTTAACTTTTTATTGAAAAGAGAGAAATAAGTGGAATAAGATTAAAAAAAATGTTTAAAAAATTATTAGTAAAAAAAGGCTTATATACTTATTTGGTTCCTTACTTTTAAGTTCAGATCAAGTTAGTCTCTTAACTTATGTAAGTTAAAGCAAGTTGGTCATTTCAAGTTTGTGTGAAGCGACGTTACCACTTGATGATATGCATCTTATGTATAACTTACATATAAACAGTTATTGATGATACAGATTAATTGCTTTTTGAGTAAACCACAACCCCAACTTTTGATTTTGTCAAGAGTAGATGTGTGACCCTTCCTTACTAGACTACTCTCAGTGCCATGTGGTGTGGTTATCTATGTTCTCATCTGTGAGGATAATATACTCATTATATGTTCTTCTCCCACACTCATCCAATACTTAACGAATTGAAGGTTTCTTTTAACTAATGGTTTTCATCCCTTTTTTTTTTTTTGAGAATGAGTTAGTTACAATTAGTCTAACTAACTTGTAGTTAGTTAGATGGTGGTTAGGTTAGAGTTTGTTAACAGCCACCAAGCAAGTAGCACCTAGTTTACAATATATATAGACTGTAAGCAATCATTTGTAACTATGATTCTCATTGTAACAATTCAACAATCAAGAAAGTTAGATATAAAAAGCTCTATTTTTCCAACTCCATTGCTCAACCTCGCATCTTTCAACCACTCCTCCTACATGGGTGTGTCTTAAAGCTGTAATTTGAATTCAATAAGTTGTTGGCAATGTCTAAACCTTTCCCCTCTACTCCTTTGTGCTCAACTCTTCGTTAGGTCTTAACAACAACATTTAAGGTTGGGGCCATGATGTTTTGTGGAAGTGGCCATGATGTTGAGGTTGGGGAGAGAACATGAGTTATCTCATTGGCAAAGTGTGACAGGACAATATAGCTAATATTTTAAAAGTATAATTGTTCATACGATCCCTTAACTAAATTTCAAGTAACACTTCGGTCTTTTATTTTTTTTCTTTCGATTTAGTCTTTTATTTAATTTTAAGTAACAATATCATCTTTTATGTTTTAAAATGTTAACAATGTTATTATTTTATTTACAAAAATTCATCAAAATTTTAAAACAAAACCCATAAAATTAATTATTATCTTCAATATAATGCAAATTTTATCAAATTCACAACTTAAATCTTCAAATAAACTCATATTTTCATTCTTTATTTTATGAATTTGATGTTGTTAGATATGAAAATATGGGTTTATTTGAATATTTGAGTTATACATTCGATGAATATATGATTTTGCTTGAAATTGGTATTGAATTTTATAGGTTTTATTTGAAAAATTTGATAAATTTTATAAGTTTTTGTAAAAAAATGACAACACTGCTGTAAATGATCAAATTGTCAAAGAAAATAAATAAAGGTCTGACTTGTTTTTCTATGTGGGGTTGGATTTGGTGTTGAGGTTAATGTTTGATTTGGATTTTGGACGTGGATTTGATTCTTCACTTATGATCTCATTCTCCTAGCTGTATGCCTGTATCTAAGCAGTTAGCATGTAAACTCACATGGTTTGCTTATAAAACTTTATACCTGTTTCATGCACTTTTAGTTGCTAGTGTTATTTTATTTCTTTGCCAAATTATTTTGGACTGCAAATAATGATATGAAAAGACAAAATAACGGATCATATATATATCTGGCATGTTGTATTTTACTGATACATTAACAAGAAAGTCAAATTTTCACTAGATACATATATGCAGATCCAAACCAGGACATGACATGTCTATACATCATGTGTTTGGCAAAAAAATGAAAACTACAGATGTCATACTACTCGCTCTTCGGTTTCGAGAGTGCTTTCTTCCTTTGCACGAGCATGTATTTGTACATGTGAGGACTACCTGCATAGAGTTATGAAATTCAGTGAGTTGAAGTATAAGGGTTAGTGAAATAAATGTTGGAATGAAAAAGGACATCAGTAGTAAGAAAGATGCTTTGTTCGTGCCTGGAACGTATATTCCCAATACAAGAATTGCGGCATAAAAGTAATCGAACGAAGAGTTCCATGTATTAGGCATCCTTATGCAATATTTCTCAGATGCCTGAAAAACATACCAAATCAATAAGTTGAAGTTTCATGTTCCTGATAAACATGATTATCAAATAGTTCCAGTAGAGTCAATCATAAGTCATAGACTAATAAGCAACAAATCTCCGGAATTGGATTTGGTGCAGTAACTGCATCAAATTCTAAAGGCAATTTGGATATTTGATGCTCAAATTCTTTACCTTAATGAATGGTAAGGCAATGTATATCAAACCAACTTCACTGCTTATGCCTGTTGGATACAAAATTAAGAATGTGCTATATCTGCAAAAGGAAAATTTGTAGTCACTATGAGATTAACTCAATAGTTACTATTACTCCGTGATGAAGGCTTTTTACACAAATTTCATACCTAAGCCACAAAAGCCATGATGGGGCAGATCCAAAAGCCTCTTTAAACCCGAAGAAAGAATAGCGAATTATCTGAAATAGTAATAATAAAAAGTTGATAACTATTGATCTTCATAAATAATTCTCTTGCATTTTCAATCAATGACTTCATCTGTCAATAAGGTATCAACTCAGCGATAAGAGTTTGACTAGTTCAAATTCTCTCGGGGACAATTGTAAAATGTTCATTAATGTCACTTTAATTAATAATAATTCCCTCCTTCCCCAATTATTTATTAAAAAAAACTGCGACTTCACCCGTAGTTCATGGCATTAAAGGGTTGCTGGAAACAATAGACCAATTATAGGGAAAAAGGGCACCAAGCCAAAAGGTTTGAAAGCCACTCAGTCAAGAATTTTAGTTCTTATAACCATCAAATCTATCAATTTAACCTTTTTATATGAGTAAGAGATACTCAAGTAACTAATATTGAAATTATAAATATCTAGTGGTACTGTTTTTATTTCTTCAGCATCAGGCTTTTATGGTGTCTCAAGATAGCCTCTACAAATACAACATGTCAATGTACTCAGTTCAATAAAAGTCATATTTCTTTCTTAAAAATCAGCATCGAGTAATATCTATAACCTTGGACTCATAATGAATGCAAACCCTACTCATTGTTGATGCCAAGTAATAAATTTACTGTAGTTTTTGATGTTACTTTTCCATCTAGTATTATAGTTGAAGCTACGCAATTTCAAATAGGAAATGGTGAAATAAATGATTAATTACAAGCTGCAACAAAAATATTGGAAAGTTTAGACCCGTTTACTTTGTGAAAACATTTTGTATTTTGACTGTTTTCATTTTTTTAAATGCGTGTTTATTGTTTATTTTACCTTGATGAGAGACTCATAAAGTGAATCATTATCATGGAGAGAAGATAATATGCATTTATGAAAATAATGAAAACAGCTTGTTGGCATTTTCATTGTTTCTAGAAATGTAAGTAATTGTTCACTTCAAAAGTCATTAACCTCCTTATTAACAAGTAAAATTAACACAAAATTTAGGAAATGAAAATAGAAATTGTTTTTACAAAGTAATAAATGGCCCTTAGTGTTAACTCTCATCAATACTTTCTTTTTATCTTTCCTTGGGAAAATGTAGGAAGTATTCTAAGATTAACAAATTATCATACATATGGCGTGAGTGCTAAATGAAAGTAAAAAAGCAAAATCATGAAAAACTTGCCTCAGTGATAGACCAGCTGATTAGTAGGGAGCTAACAAGTAAATGAGTTCGAGTCTGTCATTCAAAGATGTGGCAAATTTTCAATAGTAGAATATTACAGAATGCTGAATTGATGAGTTAATATGATCCACTGAGAAATACATCAGACACACACCAACTACACCTAATACAACACCGACAATGACACGGAGACATCAGTAATAACTTGAGAAAATGAAAGTGATTGAAAATAACTACCTCTGTCAATGTCGGTGACATTGTCGGACACCAAGCACGTCTTCAATCTGAAGGGTCGGTGACTTGGTGCTACATTAAATGATATCAACAGAAAAATAAAATAAAAAATTTCAAATTTGTATTTACCTCAGGAAAACTCCACAAGATGCCCCATACCAGAAACAGCCTTGAACCTATCTGAGGCAATGTTGCTGTTATTGGAGATCTCACCAACCCTTCATCAATTAAAAAAAAAAAAAAAGTCCATAAAAAACAAACTCTAACATCAAATTCAATCTCCATTAAGCAAATAAGCAAGGGAAGGGATTACTCACCCACTAAACCATGAAGAATCTAGCACACCATTCAGTACAACGCCATACCCAAAAACACAATAGAGAATTTTGAGATAAATTCCAACAAGAAATTTGAAAACATTCAAAGAAAACAAACAAAAGGGTGTCTCGAAAGCTCATAAAAATCAAAACTTTTTCAACCAATTAATACCTCTAATGCAGCAGCAGTTTGAGCATAAAGCAAAGGCTTTTCTGCTGCAGTGTAAACATGCTCGTGACCCAATTCCTTCAATGTCTTCAAAACAAGATACAGAACTTGTAGCCTGCACAAATTAAGAAAGGGATCTAAGATAACAAGGTATGAGATTAAGCATAAGACGTGAGTAAGGGAGTATATACCATCCAAATAAAACGGTGAAGTTGTAAAGGGTGAGGTAGAGTCGTCTAAGAGGTGAGAAGAGAGTAGCCATTGAAGGAAGTGATGATGATGAAAAGAGATCTGAGAGGAGAAAATAAAAAATGAATTGAATTGAATTGAAGTTAAAAGTTGAATGAAATTTGTGGAATTGATGTTTGTGTAAATGATTGGGTAATATAGGCTAACATGGTTTTGGGAGTTAGCCCAACTCTCAACAACTTATGAGACCAATTAATTATAATAATATATTATTGGTGAAAAAAAAATAAAGTATGATTATAAATGAAATAAATAGAATATCTATTTTTTTAAATTATCATTTTTTATTATTAATTTATTTTTTATTATTATAAATATAAAATAAAATCGAGGTTTTAGAAGTAATAATTGAAGCAGTATAAATAATTAAAATTACGTCAAAAATTGTAATAATAATATTTATTATAAGATAATTTTTTATTAAAACTATAATCAATGTAAGATAAAGAGACTACTCACAATAAATATATATAGATAAATAAATAAAAAGAATAGTTATTTTATTAAAATAACATTCTTCATTATTAATTTATTTTTTATTATTAGTAATATATAGTCAAAATTTCTGTTAATTGAAATGTATAATTTAAAAAATAATATTTAATTTTGAGGCGAAATTTTCATTTTAAAATGACAACCCTGAGAGACAACAGAAATAATAACATATTTATAGGTGGTGTGACACATGATTAAGTTCAGTTTGGTTTGGTGGTTGAACTCATCTCTCAACCACGTCATGTTGATAACAACGTAGGATTGGATTGGTCATTGATTATTTGGTATCAGTTGTCAGTTGGGCAGCAAGAGAAAGCGATAGGATTTGGTTTCTGCTCTGTTTTTGTTATAATTATGGTTGGGGTTTGTGGTCGGTGATGGACTATTTTTATGAGCGTTAGATCAAACTAGATTATGGGCCGCGTGTTGCGCGGCTATTAATTAATTAATTTTATAAGTAATATTTTATGTATTATAAATATAATTATTTTATAATATTACTTTATTGATTTGTAATAATTGAATATAATTAGAAAAATTAAAATGAGAGAAAATCATGTTTATCACAATCATCTAATTTAATTTTTAAAATATTTTATAAAATTTGCATGATAAGTTATTATATAGGATAATTGTTTGACTCCTTGTACTTTAATTGTCAATTTGTTTTTTAACATATAATGGTACTTGTATTTATTTGATGAAATAAAATGTAAAATACAAACCCAAAAATAAGATGTAAAAATTTAAAAATATGATGACTATTTAATATTTTTTATTTTAAAGAGTGTCAATGTTGAATTATATTGTAGCGTAGTCTAAATTTATTTATTTTATTAGTATGATGTTTTAATTGCGAGCATGAGAAGTTATTGTAAAGAAATTTTTTTATTGATAATATATTTCATCAAGAGTTTGAAACTTATTTTATTAAAGATTTACATATACTTTAAATATAATTTTAGGTATTTAGAAGTTTTAACTAATTGTTTGTGCAATTGAATTATAGTTATGTTGATATGCACCAAAAATAAATTCTATTGAAAAATAATTTAATTTTATGCAATACTTGATTTTTCATTTATTTTTTAACATTCAAATTATCATCATAATAAAGAAAATTAAAATAAAAAATAGCATTCAATTAAAAATATATAATTTAATTGATGAAAGTTTAGTGTTAACATATTTTTTCAGAATACATGTATAATAAACTTTTGTTCATTATAATTTTTTAATATATTCATATATATTATAATTTTAAATAAATCTATGTATTTTATTAATTAGAAGTAATTTTTTTAATAATTTTTAATATATTCTTATTTTATCATTATTTATAATAAATTTGTGTATTTTCTGTCAAAATAAAATAAAAATTATAAAAAAATTATAGATAAATGTAATGACTAATTGAATTTTCAACGAATGAAATCATTGAAATAATTGTGTATGAACGTTTTCGAAGAGTTACCGTAGAGACGTCGAAAAAGATGATTTCGACTCAGCGAGACGGTCGCCACTTTCTTTAGATCAAGCTGGTCTTGATTTATATCAATTTATTATGGTTACCATGACCCTAAGTGAAATAATTGTGCATGAAATCAAGATTGATACTCATAAATGTAATGATAAGGTAAAATATTACTTATAATAAAAAAGTGCATCATAGAAATATTATATAAAAATATAATGAGAATTGAATTAGTAATTGAATTTTCAAGTTATGAAATCATTGAATAATTGTCCATGGACGTCAAATGAAGATTGATAACGTAAAATATTACTCATCTAATTGATTGACATTAATTGAAATTAATGAGAAATGACTAATAATATTATAAAATAATTTATAATAAAAAATGCATACAATTTGATAATAATCGGTCAATTTCACGATTTCGAAAAGTTACCGCAGAGGTACGTAATTGTATACGAAGGTGAAATGAGCATCGGTAACGTAAAATATTACTCATATAATTGATTGACATTAATTGAAATTAATAAGAAATGTATAATAATGTTATAAAAAAAATTATTAAAAAAAATACATAATAAGATGACAACAATCTAGGTAAATGACTAATAATATTATAAAATAATTTATAAAAAAATGCATATAATTTGATAATAATCGGTCAGATTTCACAATTTCAAAGAGTTACCGCGGAGAGACGTCGAAGAACGTGATTTCGAATTATGAATCGACGAGACGGTCGAGGATGACAAAGCAAAAACAGACCGCGGTTCCACGGTTCCAAATATCTTTCACTACCTTTTTTTCCATCAAATTCTTGTTTTAATTGAAACAACAAATTAAAGAAATCAGTTTTTATGAGTGAATGAATAGTTGATAGGTTTCTAAAAGATCAATATTGAACCATATCATATAAACCATATATAATATAAATATAACTCAAGAATGAAATCAACAATAATTAAAGGGTTTCTTTAAAAAGAAATGACATACATCATACTGCGGTTCTAGAGTCCTAACCATATCCATCAATTGAGATTATTCAAAAGAGTTAGGAATCGGGATTCTCATTTGTATAGATATTTAGAGATCCGAAGCAATGTTTATAAGATTCATTGCGCGACTTTGCATGCTCTACTCTCTAAATTGATGAAGGAAAACAAAACAAAATTAGGGATTAAATGGATTAAAGAAATTGTCAAAGGAAGAGGAAAAGCAGAAGCAGATATTAAAGAGATTAAAGAAATTTTGCTGAAGGAAGAGGAGAAGCAGAAGATAAGATTAAAAAAATTAGAATTGAAAAAATGAAATTATAGATGGAAGACAAAATAAAATTAGGAATTTAGAAATTTAGTAGAGCAAACTCTTAGACATACACACCAGCTTTTTGGCTGATGTGGAAAATATTTGCACACGTGGGAGAAATATAATGAAGTGGCACCGGAGTCTATTTTAAATATATACTAGATTATGGCCCGCGCGCTGCGTGGATATTAATTAATTAATTTTATAAGTTTTATAAATAATATTTTATGTATTATAAATATAGTTATCTTATAATATTACTTTATTGATTTGTAATAATTGAATATGATTAGGAAAATTAAAATGAGGGAAAATCATGTTTATCACAATCATCTAATTTAATTTTTAAAATATTTTGTAAAATTCGTATGATAACTTATTATATAGGATAATTGTTTGACTCATTGTACTTTGATTGTTAATTTATTTTTCAACATATAATGGTATTTTTATTTATTTGACGAAATAAAATGTAAAATACAAACCCCAAAAATAAGATGTAAAAATTTATAAATATGATTTACTATTTAATATTTTTTATTTTAAAAAAATGTTAATGTTGAATTATATTGTAGCGTAGTCTAAATTTATTTGTTTTATTATTATGATATTTTAATTGCGAG
>NC_021166.2:21034646-21036352 GCF_000331145.2 Cicer arietinum
TAATGATTAATAATATAAATTATTACAATTAGTAAATGACTAATAATACTATAAAATAATTTATAAATTTATTATAAAATAACTTATAAAATAATTTGATAATAATATAAATTATAAATTATTATCAAATTGTAAAATAATTTATAAATTTATTATAAAATAACTTATAAAATAATTTGATAATAATATAAATTATAAATTATTATCAAATTATAAAATAATTTATAAATTTATTATAAAATAACTTATAAAATAATTTGATAATAATATAAATTATAAATTATTATCAAATTGTAAAATAATTTATAAATTATAAAGTTATTATAAATAATTGTAAAATAATTTTATAATTTTATAAGTTTTATAAGTAATTACAACTGGTAAATGACTAATAATACTATAAAATAATTTATAAATTTATTATAAAATAACTTATAAAATAATTTGATAATAACATAAATTATAAATTATTATCAAATTATAAAATAATTTATAAATTTATTATTAATAATTGTAAAATAATTTTTGATAATAATATAAATTATAAATTATTATCAAATTGTAAAATAATTTATAAATTATAAAGTTATTATAAATAATTGTAAAATAATTTTATAATTTTATAAGTTTTATAAGTAATTACAACTGGTAAATGACTAATAATACTATAAAATAATTTATAAATTTATTATAAAATAACTTATAAAATAATTTGATAATAACATAAATTATAAATTATTATCAAATTATAAAATAATTTATAAATTTATTATTAATAATTGTAAAATAATTTTATAATTTATAAATTTATTATAAAATAATATTATCAAATAGATTTTGGAGGTATTAAAGAAATTATGGAAGAGTCCTAACCATATCCATCAATTGAGATTATTCAAAAGAGTTAGGAATCGGGATTCTCATTTGTATAGATATTTAGAGATCCGAAGCAATGTTTATAAGATTCATTGCGCGATTTTGCATGCTCTACTCTCTAAATTGATGAAGGAAAACACAACAAAATTAGGGATTAAATGGATTAAAGAAATTGTCAAATGAAGATGAAAAGCAGAAGCAGATATTAAAGAGATTAAAGAAATTTTGCTAAAGGAAGAGGAGAAGCAGAAGATAAGATTAAAAAAATTAGAATTGAAAAAATGAAATTATAGAAGGAAGACAAAATAAAATTAGGAATTTAGAAATTTAGTAGAGCAAACTCTTAGACATACACACCAGCTTTTTGGCTGATGTGGAAAATATTTGCACACGTGGGAGAAATATAATGAAGTGGCACCGGAGTCTATTTTAAATATATACTAGATTATGGCCCGCGCGCTGCGTGGATATTAATTAATTAATTTTATAAGTTTTATAAATAATATTTTATGTATTATAAATATAGTTATCTTATAATATTACTTTATTGATTTGTAATAATTGAATATGATTAGGAAAATTAAAATGAGGGAAAATCATGTTTATCACAATCATCTAATTTAATTTTTAAAATATTTTGTAAAATTCGTATGATAACTTATTATATAGGATAATTGTTTGACTCATTGTACTTTGATTATTAATTTATTTTTCAACATATAATGGTATTTGTATTTATTTGACGAAATAAAATGTAACATACAAACCCAAAATAAGATGTAAAAATTTATAAATATGATTTACTATTTAATATTTTTTATTTTAAAAAA
>NC_021166.2:21036772-21042933 GCF_000331145.2 Cicer arietinum
TAAAATTCGTATGATAACGTATTATATAGGATAATTGTTTGACTAATTGTACTTTGATTAACAATTTATTTTGCACTATTTGTTAATATTCTCCAAAAATAAGATATAAAAATTTAAAAATATGATTTACTTTTTAATATTTTTTATTTTAAAAAAATGTTAATGTTGAATTATACTGTACCGTAGTCTAAATTTATTTGTTTTATTAGTATGATTTTTTAATTGCGAGCATGAGAAGTTGTTATAAAAAAAATTATTGAATATATTTCATCAAGAGTTTGAAATTAATTTTGTTAAAGATTTACATATACTTTAAATCAATTTTTGGTATTTAAAAGTTTTAACTAATTGTTTGTGCAATTGAATTATAGTTATGTTGATATGTACCAAAAATAAATTTTATTAAAAAATAATTTAATTTTATGCAATACTTAAATTTTCATTTATTTTATTTTTTAACATTCAAATTATCATTATAATAAGATCATTACTCACCATAAGTGGAATAATATAATTGTACATGAGGATATTTATGTCGATATTTATGAGCGATTAGGTGGGTTTTTTCCATTGAATTTAATGACTAATAATATAAATTATTACCATTGGTAAATGACTAATAATATTATAAAATAATTTATAAATTTATTATAAAATAGCTTATAAAATAATTTGATAATAATATAAATTATAAATTATTATCAAATTGTAAAATAATTATAAAATTATAAATTTATTATAATTTATAAATTTTTTATAAAATAATATTATCAAATAGATTTTGAAGGTACTAATAATATAATGACGTGGCAAAATATATTAAAGAAATTAGGGATTGAAAGGAGGATTGAAGGAGATTATGCATTGAGAGCATGGTTGAGAAGGGAGAAAATAGGAGAGGTCCACATCAGTTTTTTGGCTGATGTGGGAAATATTTGTATAGGTGGATGAAATAGAGAAAAATTGGCTGATCTTTTATAAATTGAGAAAAATGTCAGAGATGAGTTTCACTTCGAATCCAACCTTGGTGTCTAATTTGATCCTAGTTATTGAATTCCTTTATTGAATTATTACCGAATTCTCTTTATTATTCTTGCCCTAATGTCTTAGTGACAAAACCTTTAATTCTAAAGTAACCCCTAATTTCTTAGTAGATTTAAGATTAGAACTAAGCATTATCGTATAGAAATTATCTTGTAAATTATTGCTTTGCAACTAATTTAATTGGTTTCATGACCTGCACCTATGTCTAGACTACAAATTCATGAATTTCTCATCTCAAGCATTCGTAAAGTCCACTTCCGTTTCAAAATACAAATCGTAGAACATTTTAATGTTGATCAAACAATAAAAAGCATTAAGCACAGAGATGAGAAAAATAATTCAATAAACTCATTCATATAACTAGAAATCAAATCATAAAAATAAGGGTTTCATCTTGTTACACTCATTCCTAACAAATAGGGTTTAGTTACTCATGATAGAAATAAAAGAGATAAAGATTAGAGAAGGATTACAAGAAGGATTCATGAATGATTCTTGATAAAACTGCTCCAATGATGTTAGAAACGGCCGTCTTTGAGTTTCTATGCTAGAGCACAAGTCTCTCAACTTCCCAATAGTGAAAAAGATGCTTAAAACAGTAAAAATCTGCGTTTTTATGGTTGCTGGTGCGGGTCGCGCGCCCCAGACGCGCTTCAGCGCGTTTGGACAGTAGCAGATGCTGGAAAAAGCGCTTGGCTTGCGCTTGGGCGCGCTCGGGCGCTCAACATCTGCTGTCCGGCGTATATTGCATTTTTCTCCTCTTTCGAGTCTGAATTAGGTTCCGGTGTCTTCATGAAAGTTGTAGCTATGGATCTTATCTTTCATTTGCACTTGGTTTGACCCCAATTGAACATCTACAACTCCAGATATGGCTGAAATACTCTACATATGTCATGTTGATTTCTCACCAAAATTCAGCACTGCACTAAAACAAAACGCAATGTAAAATTACGACAAATTCCTACTTAATCAACGAAATAAAAACACAAAACATTTTATCAACTCAAAGAACAAAAATCAACAAAATATATCAAATAAATCCTTAATTTAACTAATGATTGAGGATAAATACGACTAAAATAGTGGGAAAATATGCATATGATGAAGAGTCATCACCATTATTAATTTACATTAGGAGAGTTCGAGTTCTTCAAAATATAATTTTTAATTTAACAATATCAACATTTGTCAGTTGAACTATGACTTGAGGATCAAGTATAAATTGTTCTAAGTATTTTGATTTTAAATTCTCTCATAAATAGCTACTGCCCGTCCTAATAATTTTGATTGTAAGTTGTCTAATAAATGAATGGTATTGACACTTTATGTAGGAATTAAAGAAACAATTCATTTCATCGATTCATTGAAAGTAATGGTTTTTCAAACTTCAAACAAAACTACTATACTATACATTTTATATTCTAAATTTATTATTAAATATCACGCAAATTCAAATTAAGACTAACATGCAAATTCAAAGATAAAAGATACTCATAGTTTTTATGTGTATTGTAATTTTTTGTTTGTAACGGAAAATTATTTTTCTTTTAGTATTTTTTGAGTAGTACTAAAATGAAAGATATTTTGCCACTTGATACGGCCAAATTTATATGAATTCTTAAATGTCATGTATTCATATAAATAACATAGGTTGAATAATAAAAATAAAAATTCATTATTAAGTTATTTACTCATCTTTACATTTACTAATTTACTTATTTTATATATGTCCATGTCCATTATTTTAAAAATTCTTATTTCATCTAATCTAATTATTTAATTTTTTTTAATAATTATTGTTTTTATTTGTTTAAAATTAAAAGTATTGTTTTATAATAAATTTTTTGGAAAGAAAAAAGATTCTTTGTAGAATTCAAAAATAAGCCATGGGATTGGAGTCATACTTTTCATCAATAACATTGAGCATATAAGAAAGTAGTTTTTAAGTTAAGTTATAATTAAATTTTTTTTTAATTTTTTTATTGTAAATTATTTTTTTTAAGTCAATTTATTTTTTTAATATTAATAAAATATATGAAATTTGATATATATATATATATATATATATATATATATATATAATTTATTATATTATATAGAGTTCACCACTAAAAATAGTTGAAGGCTATTCGATCTCTTTTAACTTTTCATTAATCAATCAACTTGTTGGGGAGGGTTTATCTCTCGTTCTTATATTTCGCATTTGCTATTTTATATTGATGTTTATGATCAACCAGTAAATTGTTTCACACTAGCTAAGAAGTGGTGGTCCAAATACTAAATGGAAAACATATTATTTTAATTTCAAAATTTGCGTATCTATATAATTTTAATAGAAATCTTGTCATACAACTGTACCAAAAAAGAAGAAGAAATTTTGTAAAAAATTTAATTAACAATAATTGTAATATTAAAAGAGATGAAAATATAACCATTATTAATTTGAGTTCGAGTTTTTCAAAATATAATGTTCAATCTAACAATTTCAACATTTGTCAGTTGAACTATGACTTGAGGATCAAATATAAATTGTTCTATTAAGTATTTTCCACAATAATCAAATGTAAGAAAATATTTAAAATCAATCATATAATTTTTAGTTGTACTATATATTAAGTTTTGATTAATATTGTCTTAATCATTAACTTTACATTTTTATTTATTTAATCTTTTAATCTATTATAAACAGATAATTTGAGAGATATAATTTCCATGATAAAATATGAAAAATCCTTTTCAAAAAAGTATCTATGAAAAATCAATTATAATGATCAATAACAAAACTGTTGAAAGATAAATAAGTATAGAGAATTGAATAAAGGATCAATGTTTAATACTAAAAATATATACAATAAATAAAATGTAAAACTGTTGTAAACAAATTAAAAATTAAAAATTGATGAAGTTTTTTATTATGCAAACATAAAACTTTGATATAAAAATTAAAATGGTTAAATAAATTTTAGTCTCCGTAAAATTTCAACATTTTATTTACAATTTTTATAAAAGAATTCTAAAATTAATAGTTCCTAAAAAAATTATTCCACTTTAAATTTCTATTTTGAAAAACTTTTATAATAAATTGATATTTTTAATCTATACAAAAAGTCTCTATAAAATAAAAATAAAAATTAAAAATAACTAATTTTTTTAGAGACTAAAATTCAAAGATTAATAATTTTAAAAGAAATAAAAAATATATTTAGTTCAAATTAGAATTAGTATTAATAATTCACTGATAAAAATAGAAAACTGTGATAATCTCAAAGTAGTATTATGGTACTAGTATTTGTCTTTGGCTCATAAGTCATAATCATAACTGGTTGATTAGAGAAAATATATTTTCATAAAAAGGAAAACATTTATCACGTTCCCATTTGAAGAATTCCGGGGCACATGGCATCACTCATTCACGACTAATGAGATTTGAATCACAATGGTACAGATGAGATCCATTTTCCCATTCTTGAGGTGACTTCATGGCTGTTGGCTATATAGTACTAGGAGGTACTACTATTACTATTCACATTAGGTAATATACAATATATGTAAAGAAAATAAAGTAAAATATATGCAAAGGGCCATGTTGGAAAATATAAGTATTGGGATCTTAGATATAAAAATAATAACAATTAGTGGAAAATATATAAAATTGTGATCTTATATATACTTTATTAGTAAATATTTCAAGTAATATTGACATCTTATACTATATAGTTTATAAGTTAATATTCTAGGAATTGTCAGAGTTCTTATACATAATATTTTCCGGACTAAGTACATCGGAAAATCCTATTGGACTTTAGCTCAATTCAACAATTTTTTTTCTTTCTTGTTCCACTCCAAAGTATTTTAAAAAAAACAAATTTTGATCGAATTAGGTAATTTTAAAGTGTATTTTATATTTTGAATTAATCAATTGAGACATATATTTTTGTATATTTGCAAATATTAGAGGTAAGAGAAAAAACACCATTGAAAAAGTAGAGTATTTATAAATTGAGTAAAATCGACCTAGTCGATAAAATCGATCAGAACCGATCTAAAAAACGGTTTTTGTTAAGTGATTGATGATCTTGGTTTTCAAAACAAAAAAATAGGCACTTAAATTGGGTATTGGATAAAATTAAAATTGGTTCGGGTAAAATCAAACCCAATTTTTTGTTGTAATTTTTACTTTTTTAAATTTTAGATTTTTAGAAGGTTTGATCCATTGATAGGCTTTTTTTATTGTTGTTATTTTAGGATTTTGCACTTTGGTTATTATATGTTTACAAACATTTTATGTTATTTTAGACCCTATAATTTTGGGTTTTTCATGTTTGCTAGTGTTTTATGATTAAATTTATAATTTTGATATTTATTGTATGTGTATATATTTAATACTAAAACAATAAAACAATAATAAAAATAGATTATATTATGTTTTTGAAAAAAAAACAAGGTAATGTAATTTTTTGTGTTGAGAATATGATTTTTAAAAATATTTAAAAACAAAACTTTTTTGAAGTATTTAATGACATAATTCAGTCCAAATCGAAAATAAGTGGTTTGACCAAATGTTGAGTGTCGAAACTTAGGCCACAGAGCCGAATTCGTCCCCCTCCTCCCCTCAATTGATCACAGCCGCCCAACAATAATCAAACACTAGATTATGGTCCGCGCGCTGCGCGGATATTAATTAATTAATTTTATAAGTTTTATAAGTAATATTTTATGTATTATAAATATAGTTATTTTATTAATTTGTAATAATTGAATATGATTAGGAAAATTAAAATGAAGGAAAATCATGTTTATCACAATCATCTAATTTAATTTTTTAAATATTTTGTAAAATTCGTATGATAACTTATTATATAGGATAATTATTTGACTCATTGTACTTTAATTATTAGTTTATTTTTCAACATATAATAGTACTTGTAGTTATTTGATGAAATAAAATGTAAAATACAAACCAAAAAATAAGATGTAAAAAATATTAATGTTGAATTATATTGTAGCGTAGCTAAATTTATTTATTTTATTAGTATGATGTTTTAATTGCGAGCATGAGAAGTTGTTATAAAAAAAATTATTGAATATATTTCATCAAGAGTTTGTAAAAAAAAAAA
>NC_021166.2:21044929-21098071 GCF_000331145.2 Cicer arietinum
AATAATATTATAAAATAGTTTATAAATTTATTATAAAATAACTTATAAAATAATTTGATAATAATATAAATTATAAATTATAAATTATTATCAAATTGTAAAATAATTTTATAAGTTTTATAAGTAATATTTTATGTATTATAAATATAGTTAACTTATAATATTACTTTATTGATTTGTAATAACTGAATATGATTAGGAAAATTATTGAATTGAAATTAATTTTATTAAAGATTTACATATACTATAAATCAATTTTTGGTATTTAAAAGTTTTAACTAATTGTTTGTGCAATTGAATTATAGTTACGTTGATATGTACCAAAAATAAATTTTATTAAAAAATAATTTAATTTTATGCAATACTTAAATTTTCATTTATTTTATTTTTTAACATTCAAATTATCATTACAATAAGATCATTACTCACCATAAGTGGAATAATATAATTGTACATGAGGATATTTATGTCGATATTTATGAGTGATTAGGTGGGTTTTTTCCATTGAATTTAATGACTAATAATATAGATTATTACCATTGGTAAATGACTAATAATATTATAAAATAATTTATAATTTTATTATAAAATAACTTATAAAATAATTTGATAATAATATAAATTATAAATTATTATCAAATTGTAAAATAATTATAAAACTATAAATTTATTATAATTTATAAATTTTTTTATAAAATAATATTATCAAATAGATTTTGAAGGTACTAATAATATAATGACGTGACAAAATATATTAAAGAAATTAGGGATTGAAAGGAGGATTGAAGGAGATTATGCGTTGAGAGCATGGTTGAGAAGGGAGAAAATAGGAGAGGTCCACATCAGTTTTTTGGCTGATGTGGGAAATATTTGTATAGGTGGACGAAATAGAATGAGGTGGCAGAGAGTGAGGTGGCATTCGAAAGTCTGTTTTAAATATATATAATAGATACTTTTATGGATCTTATCATTGTATATCTGCACTATATTACTTCCCTTTCTCCGTTAACTTATTTATATAATAAATGGTTCTCTTAGATTTTAAATGTGTGAGACATTATTAGTGTAGTTCGTGGATAGGTTGAAATTGCAAATCCATAAAATATCTTATTGATTAATAATTTTATGATTAAATTAACTAATGAAAAATAAATTTGAGAATTAAATAAATCAATTAAATTCATATTTGAAGATTAAAATAATTAACAAAAGATATATTTAAATATGTTTTTTGTAATATTGATATACTCAAATACTATTGTAACAATACTTCACACATTCAATAATTAAAATGATTAAATTTGCTCTTAATTTATAATGTGGCAAGTAAATTTGGTTGTTATGACTGTGCAAACAAAATTAGGTTGATCTTTTTATATGTTATTGATATTTTTTTTTTTTTTTTATGTTTTAGGTTCTCATTAGGAGTAGAAGTAGACTAAATTAATCTAGATAATCATATAGAGCACAAACACATATTAATTTTGGTTCTATATATAGTATAAGAAGAAGAAGAAACAAAAATATTTTTTCGACAAAAAGAAAATAATATTTGGTTATTTAAAATGGTAAAGTACGTCTAATATAAATACAAATTCAATATCGTTAAAACTGAAAAGTTACGTGAATCTATGAATATACTTACAACATCCAAGTTAATAATATAAAACGATGCAATGTGTACAAATAATGTGATAAAATTAAAGTGATTGAAATATTAATGTCTTCGAATCTGCAACGTTAACGACATAATCATTGATTGAATTAGTAATTGATATGTCAATCTAAAATCAATAGACACTGCAATAAGACAGAAAATCAAGCAAAACACTACACTAAATCAGAAAATCAAACAAACATACATAGAAGATGACGAAATCACAAAAAAAAACATATGAAAAAAAGTTCTGATTTATGTGAAAATCACTCATTTAGATTAAAAATTTGAAGAAAAAAAAAGCATAGGATAATACTAAGTAAAAAATAACCAAAAATCACTCGTTTATAATGAAAAATAAAAAAGATTTATTTAAAGAAAAATAGAGTTTATCTCTCTAACAAAAAATTAAGGCCGACTAATTCAACTTCTATCATACTATAATTTGATACTATAATTTCAATACTAACGAAACTATTAGATGTTATAATATTTATAGTTTTTATTTAATTTATATATATTTTCGTAAATATTTTATATTATCAATCAATCATAATCGTTAATAGTATTTAATTTTTTATTATAACTACTTGTAAAAGTGTCTACATAATCAGTCATAATTTATCAATTATATAATACTTTTTACACTATAATTGCATCGAAATTAAAATCTTATAGTTTATTTAAAAATAGAAATAAAAACCTTGTATTAAATGTTGTTGGCAAATGTGAGAGTCACTTGTATGAAACATGTCACTTTTATTTAAGACTCCGTCCAACTCGGAGATTTTTTTGGAGATTCTTTTTCCTATTTAAAAGAATAAGTCACAATTTTTAATGTGTATTTATTGTTTAAATTATTTTTTAAATCTAATTTAATATATATATTTTTAATATTATTAGTGGATATTTAATGTTTTATAATTTTCTATAAGAGTATAGATATAAAATAGTAAAAAAGTTAAAATAATTAACAACTATATTAATTTTAATTTTTTTTCTCTTGTAAGGGGGATTGGAGGTTGTGTTGAACAGGGGTATAAAAGTACAAAAAGCTAATATATATACATATTAAAATTTCTGATTTTTTGGTATTAAAATTACGCATTCTCAAAATATGTAACGTAAATTGAATATTTATACACCAAAATCATATTAATTGAGATATTTATTGTTTTAGGGGTTGTTTGGGAGAAAGATTTTGAAGAAGAGAAATTTGAATAGTTAAGTCATTATTTTGATATTTACTAAAATATAAAATGTGCGTTGTGTGAGTGTACTTTGTAAACTTTTGTTTTAATGTAAGTTTTAAAAAATTTTAAAGGTTATATTTATGAAGTATGAAAGTATCTCTCTAACCGATTTTTTATTTATTTAATATTTATAAGTTTTTAAGTTTACAAGAATAGTTGGTTGTGTAATAATTTAAAAGAATAAATGGATTAAAAATAATTTAAAAGTTTGTAATAAAATATGAATGATTTTCACTTTAAATATGGTTAAAAAAAAGACGAGTGATTGTTTGTATATATTTTTTGTTTGGTTTTAAATATCCAATCATTATAGAATATTTTCTTTCTATAAAAAATAAAATATATATTTTGCAAGAATTAGTTTGATATATATTTGTAAGCATTCATTTTTATATGATCATTATTTTTATTTTTATTTTACTTTTTATCTTGAATGTACTATCATTTCTTTTTTGATTAATTGATTGAACTATTATTTCTTATATTTTATATTTTTACGTCTCATTTCCATTTAAATTTTGAATAATTAATTTTTAATTAAAGGTGTTATGCCACATATTTATTTCTAAGATATTTTTATTTATCCTTTTTTAAGAGTGTTTGATAATGAATAGACTGAAATTATTATTTTTTACAATAAAAACACGAAATAATATTAAAAATGATAAGATGTAACTACTTGATTTTTAATTACTTTTGTTGTTAAATGAAACTACGCACTGGTTTATCCTATATTCAATTTATAAGTATAATATTTTAAAATAAGTGTTTTTATCTTCATGAACAATTTATATAGATAAAAATTTTCTTTTGTATTAAAGGAATATAATAAGTACCCGAACACTAATAAGAGAAAAATAAACACAAATTGTATATTTCTTTGAAAATATTTAAGTATAATTTAATATTTTCATCTAGAAAAATTATCTTGTGTCGATTTTTCTATGCAAAGTTTGCTAATTTAAATGATTGTGTTTCAATATTTTTTATTTATTATCTTGTGTCGATTTTTGTATGCAAAGTTCACTAGATTGTTTGCGCATAAATTTGATTATTGATTTTTAATATGTGATAATTATATTTTCATATATTTTGTTGCAATTTATGGTTGTTACATTTTAATTATGAAATTGTATATAAAAATACTAGGCTAAATTACATTTGTGGTCCCTTAACTTAATTTCAGGTAACGTTTTAGTCATTTATCATTTTATTTTTTGAATTGGTTATTTATTTTAATTTTAAGTGATAATTTGATATTTTATGTTTTAAAATGTCAACAATATTGTTCTTTATTTTACAAAAATTCAAAAAAATCATCAAAATTTTCAAACAAAACCCATAAAATTCATTATCATCTTCAATAAATTGCAAATTTAATCAAATTCATAACTTAAATCTTTAAATAAACTCATATTTTAATTATTTATTTGATGTTGTTGTAGATGAAAATATGAGTTTATTTGAATATTTGAATTATGAATTTGATGAAATTTGCATTATATTGAAGATGATTATTAATTTTATGGGTTTTGGTTGAAAATTTTGATGATATTTTTTGAATTTTTGTAAAAAAAAGGATAACATTTTTTATATTTTAAAATATAAGATATCAAATTGTCACTTAAAATTAAAATAAAGGACCAACTCAGGAAAAAAAAAAAAACAGATAAATGACTAAAATGTTACCTGAAACTAAGTTAAAGGATTAAAATATTACCTGAAATTTAGCCAAAATAATATTGTGATATTTATATGCAATGAATTAAAAAAGTAACTAAATAAATCAAGTTAGTAATGATAGTTATATTTTTTATTGTTGATTTTTTAATTATAAAGATATAATCAAAGAATTAGTACAATGAAAAAAAAAAAAAAAAAGAAAGAATGAATTATATGAGTGCAAGTGTTGATTGACATGACAAAATTGGTGCTATAAGATATACAAGGATGTGATGTGTTAACATAATAATTTAAGAGTTTGATTTAATATATTACTAGACTAAGACCCACGCTTTGAACGTGTAAACTTATAATTTTATAATTTTCTTAAATATTTTGTAAATTTATGCATACAAGTTGATAATAATTTGTGTAAGATCTTACAATTTTGTCTTCAGTAAAAAGTGTCTCGATGGATTGAAGACTTCCATATAACATTACAAACTTTCCTCTAAGCCCATATCAACGATGATATAATAAGAAGTTAAAAAAGACATGCTAAACATTATAAATTGAATCTAAAGAATTTTATATCTCAATAACGAATTGTTAACCTAATTCTAAATTATATTTCTCTATCTGATTTAAAAATAAATTTTACTCGTCTATTAAGTGACTTGAGATAAAATTGTATATCTTATAGACCTCACTAAAAATAAACTATTTTTTTCTTCATTAAAACAAGAACTTTTTCAGTGATAATACTATGTAATATTCAATTCGAAAAAATAAAACAATTGTAGAAATAAAAATATAGGATATGTCTATCTCATAGATATGAAATATTTATTATTCTTCATATGAGAAAACATAGAGAGTTATGTGTAATACTCTTTTGACTCTATATATCTAAGGATGAGGTGAGAAAGATAGTATAGTTGTGATCATATAATACTATATAATTTATTCATATTATCGCTAAAATTTAAGATGTGTGTATTGATGTTAAAAACATTTTCAAGGAATACAGATGACACATAATATACTCCGCAATGAATATAAGGACCATTTGATAAAAAATATATTATGTATTTGGACCGAATGTCAACACATAATAATTGACATAAATATGTCATAACATATAAATAGAATTAAAACTCAAAGATGGAAATTTAAAAAATGCAAAAATTCTCATTTTTTGCTTATCTAAAAGAAAAAAGTATAAAAACATGTAAAATGAATATACAAAGAAACACAAATTAGATACAAGCAATTACAAAGTTATCGAGAATCCATCTAATATATATTTCAATAGAAAGAGTTGCATAGGGACCTAAGCATATACGCCATTGTCTTACAATTTTCAGATAAACATAAACAATATACGATATAAAATAACTTCCACTAATTGTAGACATGTATATATTTCTTGAGAAGTCTCGAAATAGACTCCATATATTAATTTGAGAGTTAAAACCATATAAAGAACCGTTACCAATAATGATGGAGGAACAAAGAATATGATTAACTAATATTAATTGTATTGTAATTTATAACTCATGTCAATGAATAATTCTATAGAAGATTATATGCTAAAATGATAATAGTAAAATCTGTGTTAAAGAAAATTGTAAGCATATAATAATAAAAAGAATAGAAGATTGTCTCTCTTTTTTTGACGTGATAATATTTGAATAAAATAATAAAATATTTGATGATGTATTGTAATAGTATTTTGACGTGACAATATTTAAATGAAATAACATAGTGTTTGATGATGTATCATAATAGTATTTGAGTTTATTTTAATAATAGATGATAATAGATATATTGAGTAGTGTTATTTAGTACGAAAAATTATTAGAAAAAGAGAAGAATGCATGAAAATATTAATTAGTAGTTTTGTGTAGTTGAAGCATGTAACCAAATTCCTCTCTAAATCATATAGTAGTCGTGCAAATGTAATGTTGTAGCAGCATGTGAACAAATGCCTTATTGTATATCTCTAAATTTGATTTACATCTTCCCTTTAACTTGTGTGTTTTTTGTAGCCCTTCTTTCAATTTATGTGCTTACTGTAAACTAAATAAAAATTATAAGATGTTTAGCATGGATTTTAACTACGCTAAAAATTGGACACTAAATGAATGTTTTTAATCAGTTCAAAGATCAAAATGGGAGAATGTGGTTTGTGTCATTTTAGTCTTTAGATTAGTGGGTTCAAAATTTGTGAGACATATTGAACCACATGGAACAATGTATCAACTCTTATTACATGTTACCAAAATTAATACTTTTGTAAATGATATTTGATGTTATGAACTATTTTAACTAACGAAATATTCTTTTATTTTTTGTTCAAAATTAACAGTTGTGAACCATATTGAAGAGTTTATTTTTAATTTTCATTCTTTCAAGGACGGTTGTGAGTGCGCCAGTCATTTTGAAGGACAAAAAATGAGTGTTTACTCCAAATAAATCCTTAAAAAATTGAGAGGATATACTTCCAAAAACAACAAATATTTTTTTATATATGGAACAGAGGGAGTATTTAATCCATTAGAATTTAGGCTGAAACATGATTTGTATTACTAAATCAATAAAAGAGCAGAAACTAATGTTTTCTTATTATAGAAATCAGCAAAACACACCTAGTTTTAATAGAATTGTGCAAACTAGTCGTTCTTCCATTGGGCGTTAATTGGACTGCATAAGTGCAGAATTGTGCAAAATTCAGACAGCATAATTTGGACATACAATAAGCAGAATTCGGACTGCATAAGTGCATAATTGTACAAAATTTGGACTGCAATATGCACATTAAATTTGTGCAGAATTGTAGAATTGCCGAATTGCAGACATATCAGTTAATTGTTTAATATGTTGAAGACCAAGACCACTCACCTTTTCTTAACTCTCCTGCGAAAAAATACCCTTCCATTCTTAGGGGAACGAGGCCCCGATAATCCGAGTCCCAGATAAGTAAAGTCTACCAAGAATAGTTCCAGTTAGAATTGGAACTCTGGTTCTCCTAAAGAGTTATCTTTAACTGAAATTCATTATATACTTGAACTCAATCACTTATTAAGTGCATTAATAATCTAAAATGAACAAGTTAACTATATTTGCTCATTTTTTTCTTAGTGGAACAGCTTCATTGAAGAAAAAAAACAAGTGTACATATAAGGATACAAATGAATTCAATATACAATCCAAAGAAAAAACTGTCATGCTTCAAAACTGCATGACGTTTTTGTTTCACACATCCTATTCCTCTAGCAACTATCTCACCATTTCAACTAACTATTAAGCTCCTTGAATGGAGATCTTACATCAGAAATAGCTTCAACTTTCTTTATACTAGTAGGAGAAACTTGAACTACCATATTCTCTTTAACAAAGAAACTATCATCCCTTTTCAACTTCATTACATCAATTTGCTCCATGCTTCTCAACATGTCTCTCAATTGAGTGTCTGCATTAGAGAACTCGTAGATTCTATCACCCAACCCTTGAACAAAAGCCAACATGTTTTCCCTTTCTAATGAAAGTTTTGATGCATCTTCAAGTAAATCTCTTTTCTCCATTTTGAGTTTCTGAAGCAAAGCATCATAGGTTGTTTCCATGACACCTTTTGCAATCACAACACTCTCAAATTCTCTTCTAAATGATTCTTGTTCAAGTAAAACAACCTCTTTTTGAAGCTCCTCTACAACCTTGTTTTTCTCTTGCTTGAGGCTTTCACTAACAACTACTTGTGCAAGAAGTGAAGTTTCTAGTTCTTTACGCGTCAAATGACTTTCTTCGAGGTCGTTGTTCAAACGTTCGGCAATTGACTTCCATATTTGCAATTCAAATTCCATTTCATTTCTTTCACAAATTATATCATCCAATTCAATGATAGCAATGTCTAAAGCTTCACGTGTTTGTATAAGATGTTCTTTTGAATCACATTCCATCTGCAACATTTTCTCTTCAAGGATCCGATGTCGCACAGTTGATTCCTCCAGCATTTTCTTGTACCTATAGATTTCATTTTGCATTGAGTGCTGCAGTTCATTATTGGATCCATCATAGGACTCAACAACCTCCCTCATCAAACACGTTGCTTTCTCGTGTTCTTCATTGAAGCCTTTCTGAACACCGATCAAAGCATCATCTTTCATCTCCAACTGCTTCATCAGTTGGAAAATCTTCTCTTCATTCTCTTTGTTGATTAGATCCACCTCATTTTTTTCGTTGGCAAGCTTTAATTGAGCCTCATAAATTCCCTCTTTTAACACTAGCAGCATCACAGACATTTCCTCATTCACCAAGCTCATGTCAATGCTTTGACAATGAGACTTTTCCAACTCCATCTGAAGCTCTTCCACTGCTGTGATTTTAGCTTCCAACTCAGACCGACAACCATTCAGATCTCTGGTCGATTGTTCTATCATTGAGTTCCATTCGATTTCTCTAGCCGTAAGAGTTGAGGCACACTCTTTATGTGTTCGTTCTAAATTTCTGAGCTTAGTCCTCAACTTCGACTGCGAATATGAAGCTCCTGCTTCTTGAATTTGAGCTTCCTGTAGTTCTTTGAGTGACATCCTTAACTCCTGATTTTCTTGCTCTAGTTTCTCGATTATGTACTTCGCTTCTTTAATATATGCCTCTTTGGTTTTCAGTGAATATCTCAAATCGGCAACATCTTTGTCCCGGTTGGAGTTTAAGCAATCAAGCTGAAATCTAGCATCCGGGTAGTCACAACCAGCATTTTCAAGCTGCAGTCTAAAATCTGAGACTTCGACTTCGAGTCTCTTTTTTTGGCTTTCTACATGAGCAAGAGCTTGGTGGCAGGTCTGTAATTGATGTTGAAGATCTTCCGATATTCTGATCTGAGAATCTAACTTAATCTGAAGTGAAGACATCTCATCAAGCAATGTAGATTTTTCCATCTCCCATTCCTTCTTGCTAGACTTAAACTGGCCTTTAAGTTTTTCATATGCTTCTTCTAGATGTTTAAACTGCTCCTTCTTCCATTTTAATTGATCTTCTAACTTCACTTTTTCCTCCTCCAACTTCTGAAACATGTCATCTCTTTCACTTGGTTCTTTGGATGATTTTAAATTTTTCCGCGTTTCCAAACACTTGTTCTTTGAAACTGCCAGACAACTTTTCAGACTTTCAATTTCTTTTCTGTATTGACAAATTTGTTGTTCTTGATTCTCTGCCTTGTCATTTGCCTCTTCTAAGGCCAATACCAACCCTCTTTTCTCATCTCCCAACCTTTTAATCTTTCCATCGCAATCCACTCGAAGTTTATCATTTGCAGCACTGAGACGTTTGATGATAGACTCTCGTTCTTTCCATTTCACTTTCAGATCTTCGTACAAAGTCTTTGCCTCGTCGATTTCGTCAGCTTTTTGAAGCAGTTCCTGATCCAACTTCTCGGATTTTAACTTTGCTTCTTGTGTCTGATTGACTTGTGCATTAAGGGATCTTTTCAAATTCTCAAGGGAATCTGTTTTGGCCCTTAATTCTGCCTTCAGTTTCTCAATCTCAGTCTTAGCTTCATCCAGCTCTTCATAAACCTTGTCCATTTCTTTTCACATATAAGAAATTCCAATAAATTCTGTTTTCCTAGCAGTGTGCAAAATGGAAAAAAAAATAGCAGTGTTACTAACTTAATTTGAGAAAACAAAAATGAAAAGATGTTAATAAAATGCCTCATAAGAGAACTTAAAAGGACGATATCCTGAAATTAATTAATTCTGAAACAAGTTAGATTAGTTCTGTCTTTGTGCTGCCAAATTGAAGTGGTCTAGAAACAATGTTTGGAGTGAAAGGTAAAACTGTTACTCAATTATCATCATTTGAGAGTACTTCCTAAAAAATGTGAAAAACTATATGGCACTATTATCAATTTATATACACTACTTACTGTACTTAGTGTATGTTTGGTTCCATTTTTGGAGGTGCCAAAATTTATTCTAGAAGTGAAAAAATGGTTGACATGTTTGAATGTTATTGAGTATAATTGATTTTGTCTCAAGAATTGATTCTAGTTTGAAGTTAGAATTTGTAGCTTTTGATTCCAAGTGTGATTTTTACACCAAAATTTATTATTCAACTCACTTTTACTCGAATGCATCCAAACAAACATAAACTATTTTACATTCAATTTACTTTTAACTAACATCAATTTTAGTCATCGCATAATCAAACTTCTTAAATCATATAAAAGGAACCCCAATATTATTAATATGAAAACCTTAAAGATTCTGAACAGATAGACAACAAGAAATAATGCAAAAATAAAATTTGTATGAGATGCTAGAAAAACATCAAATCTCGTTCCCCTCTAAAATTTAATTATTATCTGATAACATATTCTTTATTTATTTTATCAATTTATCGAATTACATGGCATTGCAAAAACATATACAACATGTAAAACATAGAAAATTGAAAGCAAAAAAACCTAGAAATAACAAAGAAACGAAACCTAGAAACTGACCTTACTTAGAGAGAAGAAAGCAAGTAGTGTGTCGTGTCGTGAATTGGTCGCTGAAAGATTGTGAAAGGAGTTAAATGTGAGAAGAAGAAGGAGAAAGATGAATCAAAGCGACCGTTAGAATGTAACAACCGCTTCATGGGAGGGGGAAAAAGCAAGTAGTTTATGAGAAAGAGTATTGTTGCCAAACTGTTTTGAAATGGATAAACTAGCCGTTGAAAGCTTCTCCCGGGTTAGACTATTTGGGCTGGGCCTACATTTTTTATCGGAAAAATTTACCTTCTACCCATTTCTATACCTATACCCCATAATTTTATGAAAATGCCAATTATATTTTTTTTTATATAATTATTTTATCAATTTAAAGTTACTTTTTTTTTAATCATTTTATTTTTTTTCAGAATTCTTTTTTGAAAATTTCCAATACACACCTTATTTCCGAAAAATTATTTTCAAGTTTTCCGGTACAGAAAATTTTTACCGAAAAAATTTAAGAAAGATTTCTATTACACAAGTGAAAAAATTGTACTACTGGAAAACTTAATTTCCGGTACAGGTGTTTCCGAAAAACTTTATCGGAAAGATTTCCGGTACAGAAGGTATTTCGGGAAAACTTTCTAAAAAAGATTTACACTACCCAATTTTTTAAAATAATAATATACCATAAATAATACACCATGAATACTTTTAAATAATAATATACCATAAATAGTTAATAATCAATACACTATAAATACACCATTAAATAATGAAATACTCTATAAAAAATATACCATAAATAATGAATAGATCGTAATAATTAATAATTAATAAACATAATTAATACACTATAAATCGTCGTCGTTGTCAGAAATATTAAGCCTCAAGATTCCCGGAACAAGTCTCTATCGGAGAAGTTCAAAAAAAAAATTCCGGAATAGTGTTCTGTACCGAAGAACTTTAAAAAATATTTTTCGGAAGAGTTTCTGTACTAGAGAACTTCAAAAAATGTTTTCCGAAAGAGGCTTCTGTACCGGAGAACTTCAAACAAGTTTTCCGGAATGTATCTTGTGTACGAGAAAACTTGTATTCAAGTTCTCCGGAAGTTTAAAAAAAAACTTGAGTTCCAGAAAACTTGAAATGGAAAATGGTAAATTTTTTGAAGTTTTATTTTTTAAACGAGGGTAAAAACGTCATTTCATTCCTGATTTGGGGGTATGGAGCAAAATTTTCTTTTTATCGGTAGTTCTATTTCAGGTCCAACTAACGAATCGTCTTGCAACAACCCAATCATATTGTATGAGAGTATTTTACTTTAAAAGATTATTAAATTTTCTTTTTGACTTATTATCAAAAAGAATGTTGTGAACCAAGCAAAACTAGATTTATTGACAAGGAGACATAATTAAAAAGATTGGAGGCACCTACCAAACAAGTTCTGATCATAATTACTAATCAACAACAAAGTATTCAAGAAACTCAAAGGAATAAGAAAGAGGAGTATCTTATATTAAAACAAATGAGATACCTTCAACATCTACATGTCGAGAGTGTAGGTGCAAGTAAATTTTTGGAGCAATCCCCCATCACTTAAGGGATTATGTCTGATGCATAATCTATTGCATTAGTTGAGAAATATCGAGCAAAGCAAAATGCAGTTGAAACTATGGAGGTTGAAAATGAAAAGTTGCATCAGGAACCCAAAGGATCTACTATGGACCCTAATCCAACTGGCTCCACATGAATTTCTTAACGTGGAATTGTTATGATGTTGGTGGCCTAAATTTCCCCAGTCTTGTTAAAGATTACGTGAAGATGTACAATCTTGACTTTCTTATGCTCCTTAAACCTCGTATTAGTGGAGCTAGGGATTACGACGTCATTCGTAAAATTGGGTTCCCAATAGCTTTAAAGTTGACGTTGATGGCTTCTCCGGTGGAATTTGGTGTTTGTGGCGATCTTCTTGTCCAAACATCCCAATTATCTCCTAATCTAAATATTGTTTACATATTAAAGTTAATGATGTAACCCTTCATTCTAGCACTTCTATTTTGTTTAACTCTAGTTTTAGGTTGGAAGTATGACAAGAAATTCACGACTTCTCCTCAACTATAATTGGTCTTTGGTGTATTGCTAGATATTTCAACACTCCTTTTACAGCTCATGAAAAATAATATAGTGCTACCATGAATTGCATGTCCGCAACTGCTTTTGCTAATTGTATTGAGGACTGCAATTTAATTAATCTTGGCTTTTCTGGCCATCATTTCACTTGGATGTGTGGCCAACTGCAAGAGAGACTTGACAAGGTTCTTTATCATACCTTGTAGTATGAACTCTTCCCAAATAGTTCGGTTATTCATCTTTATATCAATTCCTCTAATCTCCATGGTTTTTGCCTTCACTTGTGTAATGGTCAATTTCCTCCCTAACGAAACTACTTTAAATTTTTGGGTGAATGGTTTGAACATTTGACTTTGATATTCAGATTAGACATCATTGGATTAACACTAACGATTGTTCCTTTAATATCACAAATCTAACATATGCTTTGTGCTTTCAGAATCATCATACATTTGGTAATATTTTTGTACGTAAAAAGCATGTTCTTAAAAGATTGAGAGGTATTACCCAAAACCTTGCAAGTGGTACAAACAAGCACTTAGTTAAGTTGAGAAATGAGATCTGAAAAGAGTATAACTCCTTAGTTAGGACTGAGGAAAACTATGGTTCCAACAATCTAGATGCAAATGGATCCAACAATGATATCTTAATACTAGATTCTTCCACTTTTCAACTCTAAAGAGGCGAATATTTAATAGAATATATGCAATCCAAATGGATGATAACTCGTAGGTTTTGAAGATAATGATGTTAAGAATCTTGTGATCCAATACTATCACAACTTCTAGTACTCAACAAAATGCCTTCCCGTCCTTTTGATACCACATCTACAATTTTTTCTAATGAAGATAGTGGTATGGAAAGACTAGGATGAGACATATCTTTGGAGGAAACTAAAGAATATATTTTTAGTATGGAAAATTATAAGTTGGCTGACCCTCATGGATTTCATCCTATATCTTTCAAGAGTCAATGAAGTATGCTTGACCAATCCATTCTTAAGCTAGTTCATAATTGCTTCTAAGATCTTACTTAAATTAGAGATATCAACTAAACTCTAATTACTCTCATTCCTAAGGTAGATGAACCTATATGAATTAATCAACTTATGAGATCTATAATACTTTGTAATGTGAGTTATAAAATTATTTCTAAAATCATTTCTTAGAGATTCAAAAATATTATGTCTCGTGTGGTACCCCAAAATGAAAGTAGTTTTATATCTACTTTTGATAACATTCTGATGCTCCAAAAAACCACCCACACCCTTTCTCATCTACACGATACTACAAGTTTCATGATTCTCAAGTTTGATCTCAAAAAAGCCTATGATATACTTGAATGAAAATTTATCATGGAGTCATTTGACATGTTAGGATTGCATTTGAAGATGTCCAACTACTCTCGAATAGAGTTATTAAGCTTGAATTTTGGAGTACATTCTTTAAGCTTGGTACTAATGTTTGGCTTGAATGGAATCTTACAACGACACTAGAAACATTCCTTGCACATAGAAAATGTTTTTTGGTGTGACAGTTAATGAACTTTGAAAAGATCGTAACTCTTTGATTTTCTCTCAAAGTAAAAGATAGGGAGTGATTTGTGACATTACATTTCCAACCAAGTTGACTTTATTCACAACTCTTTGATCAAAAGTAAGATTGTGAATAACCCTAATAAAAAGCATGGATTAAACTATGAAGATGAACGTTCGTAATGTTTATACCCATCTCGATGACTCCTCGATTTGCGGACGAATCCTTCGCGACCATAACGACGAATTCCTTTGTGGTTTTTATTATTAAGTGACATCCAAAAGCTCTTTATTTTTTGAAATATGACTTTTCGAAATGGTATTTTATTGGCTTGTGATAAAGGTATTCATAATGTTATTTTTGAAACCGACTCTCTAGCACTCATCTTCATGATCAAGAAAGACTATATTTAGTTTACTCCTTTGATTATCCTCCTCAAAGAGATTATCTCTATATTTCATCAGACGAGCTTGACTTACTCCCTTAGTTATTTTCCAAGAGAATCAAATAGATGTGCTCAGTTCTTAACTCAGCTTGATCACAATGTTTATTTTTTTGTTCAAATGGTATACTCTCCTTTTTCTTTATTAAATTTATTTGTGATGTATGATACTAGAAATTATCATTCTTAACTTTCATTTTAGTTAATATAATTCTTTTTTAATATTTGTTTTTACTACCACTCAAACAAATTATTATGTGCTCTATTCTTTAATATTTCCCACTAAAATACTCTTTTTCTGAAAACATACTTACTCTTTTTTCTGAAAACATAATTATAGAATTCAATTAAGACGAGTTTTAGAAATTTGAGAGTAAATATTTAATAGGTCAGGTTAATAAGTGATTTAAAATAAAAAATAAAATAAAAAACAAAAGATTTAAATAAAAAAATATATTATCTTTTTAACATTTCAAGATATTGAATGTACAATTTCTTATAATATATTTCCTTTTTAGATTTGTTAATATATTTCTAAGACATTTGTTAACATTTCCTATATTTAATTTGTACTGCATGACTGCATATTTTAAAATACAATAATGTTGGAAACTTGAACTAAAGTCACTCAAACCAGAGCAACTAGAATTGAATGCTAAAAATACAAAATCTCACATAAAAGTAATTGGTTTAGACTATTTATGACAAGTTGTTAAATTCAGAATAATTAGTCTAAAGAAACTCAACTTAGGGACATAATCTATTTCTAAATTTTTGTAACCAATATATGTGAGTAGAAGTCCGTCTACAATTCTTAGAGTAGTCTCACTAATGAAACACTAATTGTACTTAGAATTCAAATTTTAAACTAAAAGGTTATTAGTAGATAGTTGTAGTGATGCGTGTGAAATTAAGTGAAAATGTGTTTATATGATAACAAAGATAGATAGAGAGACAAATTTGATTCAAATTTGAATTAGGAATTTATGTGTTTCTTTTATATAAATATCTTGATACAAATTTGATACTAAATGATTAATTATACATTGGGCCCTGGAAAATGAGAATTTTGGAAAGAAAAAAACAAAAGTCATGGATATATTGTTAAAGAGTGGGATGCTAAGAACAATTTTCTTTTTTAACGGTCCTACAATTTTCTTTTTGTTATCAACAAAAGATACGAAAAAGAAAATAAAAGATGAATATCAGTCTCTCCATAGAAAGCTTATCATCTTCTTGGTCAGCAATATCACTTCTCTATTCATTTGGTACTAGTATTATGCAGTGGGTAGTCGGAAAAAAAAAGTTATGAGTGAGTCTAACACGATTTAATATTCACCTATGAACTTGTAATTGTTAATGGATTTCTTTTTCAATATATTTTTATTTTTGTTTGGAAAAAGATTTATTCTTCACAATTGGAAGAATGTACGCCTCTAAATTTACTTATTTTATTTTTTTACAATAATTTTTGTCAAGGAAGTTTATTACCTTGAGTGGAATCTATATTCTTTATCTATTCATAAGAATTGAATTTGAGATTTTACTTAAAGAATTCAAATTCAAATAATACTTATCATAATATTGCTATAATCGCCATAATATCCGATCTATATATATTTTCAAAGTGTTGTAAATTTTGAGTAGCAAATTTGATTTTAAAAAGTCTAGCATCAACAGATTTAATCTTTATTTTATCATAGATTCAAATTTATATTTTAATATATTTCTTTAATCTCAAACATAAAAAATAGTAAATTAATAAAAATAGAAATATTTAATTTAAATTTTATATTAAATTTTATATTAAATATATCAATTTTGATTGATATAAACTTTTTAGTATTTAAGATTAAATGAAATATTAAATATTTCTATAATTAAAATTATATTTAAGAGATCGAATTTAATTTTTATTGATTTTTAATAATTCAATTTCTATTCATAAAAAATTATTGATGATTTACTGTTTAAAGTCTAAACAATCAATATTTAATCTCTGTCTATCTGATTTGTCTTACCTGCAACATCAATGCCGACTGGTTTCCACGTGTCAACAATTCAACTGCATATGATTGGACCGTTGTTTAGCACGTCAGCAGATTCTTAAAACAACTCGAGGGTTCACAGTAACAGAGACTCTCTATCCCCACTAGATTATCACCTTTCACGCAATCTTAACCGTTAAATGCCAAATCCTAAAAGAGTGCCGCAGAAAAATAACAACGTCTTTATTAAATTCAAAAAGAAAATGAGTCTCATTTTTTGACAGTGCTTTCTTCAATGCACCTGAACAAAATGATCATGGAGTGACTTATGAGTGAGTCACCGAGTTAGGGTTTTAAACTCAACTCACTTTTTCTTACATTATCACCGGCTTATTTTTCTCCGCTCACTATATTATTTCTTTTTTGGTTTTCTGGCGAGTTTTTTTTTCTTTCAGATTTTCTGGTGATAGGAGGAGAAGAATGAAATATAATTATTTGATAATCCAAATAGGTTTCAACCTCCAAAGGTTTTGAGTGAAATTACATCAGGCTTTGGTTCGGTTCTTTTTTTTGTTGTTGTTGTTGTTGAAATTACTTAAAATTGGATAAAATTCCCTGTTTTGGAAATATGATAATGAACTTTCATGTGCATTTTTGGGGAGTTTATGTGAATGTGATATGTTTGATAAAATGATTTTTGTCAGTTATGATAAAGTTAATTTAGTGAATTCTGCAAAGTTAACATTTTCCCTGTTTTTAATAATAAAATAGTGGTAATATTATATTATATATGTTAAATTTTAAAAATGAACCACTGATTCTAGTTTAGACTTTAGATTAAGCACAATTGATGATATACTTGATTGTAAGTAGTTTTTGGGGTTTGGCGTAATTTTTGTGATTTAGTTTTGATATTTAAGGGGGAAACTTGAAGGAAAGAAAAATTAATGTAATTATTGAATCATGCTTTTACATTTTCAATACTTGGTTTTGCTTTTCCTTTTTCAAAAGGCTAGGCTTTTATTAATTAATTTTTAATACTAAGTGGGTTTGATTTTGATGATCTTTTTATCGTTGAATTTATTTTCATTATTATTAATATATTAGTATACTCCATTTTCCATTGATCGTTTTCCTAATACAGTGGTGTCACTGCAACTGGCAGGAACCACTCTTAATTGCTTTCTTCACCTCAAAGTTAGAGGCTTTTTCCTCTCATTGTTCTCCTCACAAAACCTTTTGTGGCTTCAAAAAACAGCTTCATTTTCGTTTGGTAGTTGAGATATGGCTATATCATTGACCCGTTTCTCATCATGGGCCATGTGGGGTGGTAGGAAAAAGGAGAAAGAGCAAGTTGCTAATGCCACTTGTTTGAATTCATCAACAACTTCTGAATGGGGTGTTGCTTTGAAGGAACGTGAGGTGGTTAAGTTCCCTTTGGTGAAGGAAAACAAGAAGATTATTGGAAGGAAAAAACAAGAGAGGAGGGAAGAGACAAGAATTGATAGAGAGTGTGATGTTGGTGATTGGTGTCTTTTGTCTGGTTATGAATCTGATGACTCAGATTGGTCTATTGGGTGGTTGGAACCTCTTGGTTCTGATTTTGATGATAATGATGGTGATGAGTCTGGTGATAGTTTTGCTGTTTTGGTTCCTTGTTATTCACCTGGATGCAAGGAGATTAAAGGCTCAAACAATGTGCTCTTGAGTGCCATTAAGAATCTCCCTAATGGATTTTCTTCTGGTAAGATTTTTCTTTATTGAATATTTTAGTTTTGGTCTTCTTATTGATTGGTTTTGTTCTGATGAAGAAGTGTGTATAATAATTTCATAGCTTTTATTGGAATTGTGTGATTTTCTGTTATGTTAATTGGTGCTTGAAAATTATTGGTAATTCAAAAGTACAAAGGTTTTGAGGCTTCCTTTTTAATGTATGAATTTTAAAGTGTTGCTTGAATGATGGAGGACAGGTTATGCACTAAAATAAGTTCATAATTTGACTTAAGGTTCTGAATTCCACATTATATAACCAGCAGGCAAATGAGCTTAACTTTAATAATTGAATTAATTTAACTAAAGGAATTGATTCCAAGCTTGGCAATGACATCTATGTCAATATCAATACAGACTCACTTTTGTTCCTCTCATTTTTTTGAGTTGCTTACCCTTTGTTAACTGTTGAGCACAAAATATACCGACCTGTTACTCTGCAGCTGTAAATGTTTTAATAATAATAGCTAAGTAGAATTAAATTATAAGATTAGACTAGATGATACTATGTTAATCAGAAATGTTAAGTAGATCTATCCTTTGCTTCTGTTCTTTGAACTATTATTTACATGTTTATGTATAATGTGATCTTGTATCCCTTATCTATAGGCTTTCTGTAAAATGATCCTTTTTAAGAGGGCCATTAAAGGGTGAGGAAATATTTCATGTGGTCTATAGTGGACTGATGTTTGAAAATCACTCAAAACTTTGACGGGGATCGCCTTTAAGTCAAAGTTTAAGGACCTTCGTGTCCTTAATGCAAATACAATTACCTGATCGAGATTGATTCGACAAAAATAAAAGAAAAAATATATAAATTGCGTTTTGAGACACTAATATTCGTTTTCATTGTTTATTGTTGAACTAATATCAATTGAGTCACCATCTCAGTCATGAGGACGAATAATATCATGAGCTTCTATTTACATAGAGTGATATTGGTGGTTGTTAAAATTTCAAACAGTTTTCACACATCAGTCCATTGTAGACTATATGCGACACTACTCTGCCTAGAACCTGCTTTTAAGAGACTATAAATATGTTATATGTTATTATCCATACATACATAGTAATTTTGGAATTCTGATTGTCTATGCAGATGGGAAGAATTACATGGAACAATGGCTGGCTTCTCTACAGAATTTTGGAGCCTAGAGAAGAAAAAAATAAAAACTTGTTCATCTTTATGGTCCTTGCTAACAAACTTCTACAAGTTACAAAATAGCAAGTTAATGAAGAGTACAATTAGAATGATAGGGGCAGTAGGGAAGCTCAAAAGCCTAGTCTATTATTAGTATTAACTGTAGATGCTACTTTATCTATCTAAGTGAAAAAATACAAAAATTAACAAACTCAAGAAAAATTTAAAAAATAAGCATTTTAACCAAACCCTTGTACATTTGGAAACATTTATCTTATTTATTATATTCATTAATATTGCAATCTTTTAGTTGGCATGAAAGAGTGGATTTTTTTGCAAAAGTTACAAAGTAAAACTGATTAATGCTAATTTTCATTTTGTTACCTTTCGTGTTCTCTGCATTTGTGGAATAATCTTATTTGTGACATGTAGTGTATATTGGACCACATTAAAGTTTAAAGATGCTATGAAACTAATTATGATTGATCACGAGGAGGTTGTTGGAGCTTTGCAGGTTGAAAGGGATTTGTAACCGAAGAGGTTCATCCCCGCAATTTCAATCAGTCAGTTTGTGACTTGTTGCCTCCTCGATTTGGAAATTTGGGAAATCATGGTGGAAGGTTAATCTCACGGTTAATTACCGTGAAATCTCACTTTCGGAAATGCACGTTGAATCTAAAAGTTACTTCAGATTTTTTATGAAAAGTAGTTGGATAGAGAAATCATCATTTTAGTGTACCTATTTTACTGAAAGAGTAACTCTTGGGTCTCTAATTTAACAACAAATTTAAATTTATTCTCGGTTGATTAAAATTATTGGAAATTTAGTCTCACGTCAAATTAATTTTCTTGATGGTTAAATTTGTGAAATTTTTAATGTGTCATTATCTTCCCGAAATGTATGGAATTGATTTGGCAAGACTAAAATGACAACAAGTTTTTTTTGGAAAAAGATGACAGTAGAATTGAAATAAAAAAATAATTTAATAATGTTAATTTCATCATTGAAAATATAATTTATTATTTCTAAAATATACAATTTACTATAAAAAAAAATATTCAACTTATTCTCATTTTGTAATATATCCATAATCCATTTCATATATTAAAATTGATTTGATTCAACTTCAACCTAAACAAATATAACTAAAAATGATTTAAAATATAATTAGTGCACTATTGTGTCATTTTATAAGATATTAAAAAAATTATTTTTCTTTGTCATAGGTTACGAAGAGCTGCTTATTTTTCTTGAAGAACTTTAGACCATATTGAAATTTTAAAACATTATTTGATTATATAAGAAACAAAAGAAAATAAGAACAATCAATCTATTTTTGTATCAATTAAATATACTTACGGAGTGACATAAACAAGAAAATATATCACTTAATAGATGATCAACTATTTTGTTTTATTAAAAGTTTAGATTATTTGTTTTTAAGTCTTAACTCGATTGATAAATGTCGTTAAATTAGATATCTTGTCTCGGGTTTGAATTGGTACATGAATTAATTATAATAAAATTTATTATTTTTTTTAAAATAAAATAAAAAGTTTTCTTAAAAATAGTTAATGATTAATTTATTTCGTATGTAGTTCGATAAAATTAGTTGATAATTTATAGTTTAGAGCGCTGTAGAGCTATTAAATTAATAGTGTTTAATAAAATTAATAGTTCAATTAATTTAAAAATATAAAATAAAAAAAAATATTTTTAATTAAAATAATATTTTTTTAATTAATGCTTCAAATATTTTAAAAGTAGTAATTTAAATTTATTTTATTAATTTAAAATTTATCAATATAATATATTTTTTATTTATTTATTTATTTATTTTAAATTAAAATAAATATATAAATTACTTTGAAATATTAATTATTTTAAAACATAAATTATTTATAAATAATTTAAAATTAGAATAAATAAATTATTTATTAATCTGATATATATTTTAAATTATAATAAATAAATTATTTAATTAAAATTATTATTTATTTAAATTATTTTAAAATTTTAAAACTATTTATTTTAATTATATTAAATAAATTGTAAAAGATACAAAAAAAGTAACTACCATAATAAGGATAAAATTGAAAGAAAAATAATAATAAACTATAAGTTTATAAATTACATGAATTTGTTTATAAAAAAACTAAACTATAAGTTTGTTTTTTTGACGTTAGAGCCACAAAATTATCTACTTTGTATAATTTCCAATATTACATAGTTATTTGTTGTTTTATTATTTTGTTTAAAAATATTAACTTTTTTCAGTTATTTTCCCATGTATCGCTTTCAAAGTAGAACAATGTCATGTAACCAAAAAAAGTAGAACAATGTCACATGCACGTGTCTCATTGGTTGTTCCTTTTTTGAAAAAGGAGAGTTGGGACATCAAGTTCGGGCGAGGTTTACTCCCCTCCATGATCCCATAATTAGTAACATATTAGTTTCACGCTCTCTTTTTTCACACCAAACCTTCTATCAATAATTTTATTTTGTTGAATCACTCTTTTTTTTTCTTCTTTTTTTTCTTTCTACAATCTTGGTCCTCTCGTGGAGTTCATGTCTTCTCCTCCCTCTCTAGACATATAGAGAGAGTAGAAAGAGATACACGTTTTGCATGTTTTTTATTCTCATTTTCTTAATTACCATCCCATTATTACCAACTATTAGGGAAAAGGGATAATAACACGAAGATACAACCAAACATGTTGCAAAGAGCTGCTAGCAATGCATATTCATGGTGGTGGGCCAGCCACATTAGAACTAAGCAATCAAAATGGATGGAACAAAATCTTCAAGGTCATCATCTTTTTTCTCATTTCCTTGTTTCTACTCAAACAATGGACATAAGTTTTATAACAAGTTTCATAGGAGAAAAATGTAAATGACATGTTTTGTTCCTTTTGCATGATTAGTTTAGATAATGAGATTAAACTCCTACGTGTAAAACTTTTTTACACATTTATTCAATTGAATCGCATCATTATGCAACTGTTATATTTATTTGTAAAATATCTTCACAAACATTTATGTGGTGTGATTTGATTGGATGTATGTATAAAAAAATTACATCAACAATGCATATAAATAAAATTCTTAGATAACTAATTAATAATTGAGTTAAGCCTTCAAATCATATGTTTTTGCTTTACATGCAAATAATCATTTGCTTGCTAGAAAATTAAAATTTGATTTCAACAATAGACAATACTTAGTAGCTTCCATGCCATTGAATGATCAACCTAACATAAGTATAACCAACTTTCATGGTTCTAGACTGTTGTCACAAAACCACGCATTCACCCTAGTCAGTAAGTTGAATTTGTTAGATGAATTAAAACTAAACTGTTCATTTTTGAGTTCAGTATGATTCTTTATACAACTCGAAATAAGGTTCATCTGATTTTTGCCCAACTGGCTATCGATGTGATTGGCTTAATATAGGAATCATTTTCTCACTTTTATAATTTGTGATATAATTGTGTGCCTATTAAACTAAAATATACAACAAAAATTGTGCAGATATGGAGGAAAAGGTACAAACTGTTTTAAAGCTTCTAGAAGAAGAGGGAGACTCATTTGCCAAGAGAGCAGAAATGTATTACAAAAGGAGACCAGAACTGATAAGCTTTGTAGAAGAATCGTTCCGCGCATACCGATCTTTAGCCGATAGGTATGATCACTTATCAACAGAGTTACAAAATGCCAACAACACCATTGCCTCTGTCTGTCCAGATAGAGTTCCTTATATGGACGAGGACGACGATGAAGCATTGCCGAGGACACCAAGAAAAATGCCAGAAGGTGTAAAACCAAATGCTCCAAAAGTTCCAAAAGTTCCAAAGCCTCCACTCAAAGATTTAAAAAGTGTCATAACATCAGCCACAAAGAAATTCACTAACAAGAAGGCATCTGCAGCAGCTTCTAAAGCTCCAAAATCGGGTTTAAGCAGAAAGCAGGCAATAGAAGAGGTTGATAAGCTTCAAAAACAGATTCTATCATTGCAAACTGTGAAAGAGTTTCTGAAAAGCTCTTATGATAATTCCATTGCTAAATATTGGGAAACTGAGGCGCAGATCAAGGAAATGCAAGAGAGAGTTTCCAATTTGCAAGATGAACTTGGTGAAGGTGTTGTTAATGTTATCGACGACGAGGAAGCTCGTCATTTAATGGCAGAAGCGGCACTTAAATCATGCCAAGAAACATTGTCAAAATTGCAAGAGAAACAAGCTGTGTCACTTAATGAGACAAAAATTGAGTCCAAAAGGGTAAAAGAAGTGAGGGAAAAGTTAAGTTCCTTTATGAATGAACTTCATTCTGATGAAACTACTACGCGAAATCCGAGGCCAAAAAGAAACGTAAAAGAATTAAAAGAAACAAAGGAGTTGAGTGAAGAAGTGGAGACATTGACTCAGCAGAAACAAGAGTTGCAGTTATTGCAAGAGAAGATTAAAGAACATTTTGAGACTGGTTCATATTCATCTCTAACTGTCACAGAAATGGCCGAAAAGATTGACGAGCTTGTTACCAAAGTTATCAGTTTAGAATCTGCAGTTTCTTCACAGACAGCTCTGGTGAAGAATTTGAAAAACGAAACCGATGAACTACATTCGTTGGTTCGGAGTCTAGAAACGGAAAAGGAAAGTTTGGTTAACGACAAAGTTAAACTGAATGAGGAACTGCGAAAACTGGACGAAAAGGTGCATGGATTACAAGATCTTAACCAAGTTGTTGAAGATCAGAACAACAACCTTCAAACTCATTTCACCGAAGCGCATTGTAGTCTCGATAATCTCTCAGAGAAAGTCCAAAAGGTGAATCGAGATGAGGAGGATGAGGCGGTGGAAATATCACAAACAGAAAAGAAATCATCAAGAGAAGCTGATCAACCAAAACACGACGTTAAAGTACAAGATGCATTGAATCAAGAAAACAAAGTCTTATTGAATGATGCAAATTCCAATAAGGCCACGTCTTTGGTAGAAGATACTGTAAATTCAGATATGGAAAATGAAGTCAAGGTCATTGATTCACAAACAAAAGAAAAAGAAGAAGCAACCTCAGTGAAAAACAAATCTCCTATAGAGTTGAAAGAAAAAGAGAATACTCATGATATGAGCAATAATAACAATATAATAAAATCAAGTGATGATGGAAATAATAAAAATGATTATAAGCAAAATTCATCAGAGACAAATAGTACTTCTAAAGAAGATTCACAAGAGCAAGCAACAACACTAGAAGATGAAATGTGTATGAATGAAGTGAAGGACAAAGAAAATGCTTTGCTATTAGAGTATAGTAACACTCTTAGAAATTATGAAGAAGTGAAAAGCAAGCTGAATGAAGTACAGAAGAAAAGTCAAGATGCACTCTTTGAGTCATCTTTACAGCTGAAAGAATTGAAGACTTCTAATGCTGTGAAAGACGAAGAGATTCGACTGCTACGACAGAAACTAAGTCTTTTGCAGAAAAGCTTGGAGGAAAATGAAGAAATGGGAGAGTTATTGCCGCTGCAGCCACTGGAAAGTCATGTTATTGAGGCAATGTTGAAATTAGAAGAACCAGAACCCACTTCGGCTGTTGAAGAGAAGTTCAGGATGGGAATCGACGAACTTCTAGAGGAGAATTTAGAGTTCTGGATGAAATTCAGCACTTCTTTCACCGAGATACAGAGATACGAAACAACTACAAGAGATTTACTAATCGAGGTATCGAAACTCGACGAAAACTGGAAATCATCAGAAGGAAGTAGTAGCACAAAATATTCATTGAAGTCGGATGCAAGACCGCTTTTTAAGCACCTATCAGAAATCCAAAATGAACTAACATTATGGTTGGAAAACAGTGCAATGCTGAAGGAAGAACTTCAACATAGGTTCTCATCCTTGTGTGAAATACAAGAAGAGATAACAGCAGCATTGAAAGCTAGCGCGGAAGATGATGATTTCAAGTTCACAAGCTATCAAGCAGCTAAATTTCAAGGTGAGGTTTTGAACATGAAACAAGAGAACAATAAAGTTGCTGATGAGCTTCAAGCTGGTTTAGACCTTGTAACAACTCTTCAACTTGATGCTGAGAAGGCTCTTGCAAAGTTGAATGAAAGATTTGGACTTTCAAATTCTAAGAGAAACCAGCCGAGACCGGATTCTAAGAACAACAGTGTTCCTCTAAGATCGTTTATCTTTGGAGTTAAACAAAAAAAACAAAAACAATCAATCTTCTCATGCATGACCCCTGCAATGAATAAGAAATATCGTGCTTTGAAATGATAATTGTAAAGTAATAGTCATACTGCATTTATTTCATCTGCTAATTTTTTTTTGTTGGTTTTATTAGGTATAGTGTATGTATTGAGATTTGAGAGTGCAATTGGCACTTTGACAGGAGAATACTTTCATTTTATACTTGTTTATAAATTGTCAGAAGTGTGATAAATGTATGTAGGGGATTTAGATTGTCCTTTGTATTTTGAGCCCTTTTTCTAATGTACATTAGTGACTCCATTTTGTGTTAGAAATGTTATCTTCTAAAGTACCAAACATCCCATGAATAAACCAAACCTATTAATTCAGTGTTAGTTAAAATGGTATAGAGTAGGCTATTATATTTCATATTGTTACTTCAAGAAGTGTATTGTTAAAAAAATATTCTTTTTGAATTTACAAAGATTTAGAAATCACCTAATATGTTTACACAATTTATCTAATCATTTAATTTTTCAAGACCCAATAAAACTTAAGATCCTGAGACATTAAACATCATGAGACTTGTTAACATGGTATAAGAATTATTGATTTTGGCTTTGATTGACACAATTGACACAATATTAATGGTCTTATATACATATATTCTATAGTGGGTACAGGTTAAATACAAAGTACAGTTTAAAGTACACTAACTAGTATAAACACATTCCAATAACATTAATCATTGATAAGACTTAAGTGCCTGTTTGCTGGAGATTATTATCAACATGAACTTAAAAATTAAACTTCTTGAGAAACTTTTCCCTCGTGAGACAATTTCAGTGAACGAATTGTTTTTTTAAATGCCACACCTAATATGGTGTTATTGACGATAATATGGACATCATTTTTATTTATATACCGACATTTAACTCCATTTCGATTATTCATTCAAATGACACCTCTGATGCTATCTGGGCTCCCCTTCCCCATGCTATGTAAAGGGCAACATGATGCATTAGTGCCTGCAGCAAAATAATAATAATAATAATAATAGTATTAATGGAAACATTAAAAAAAATTAATCACAAACATTGATTTTGTAAACTAATTAATGCATAGGATACAAACAAAAATGACAGCAAAAACAATGTCGGTCAAAAGTATCACAGTTTGGAACCATAGAGGTACGCTGAGTGCTCGTATTTTATCAATATAGTAACAAAGAAAAAAACTAATAAGGATCCAAATTCTATATAGTGAAGGACGGATTTCGATCCTCCCACTACAAAGAGCCGTTGGAACAACATTAAAATCCAACTACACCCAACTGAAGCTTGATCCAACCTCTTAGCAACTGCAATAGAGAATCCAAAGTCGTCGGAAATCACACTTTTGACATAGCCAGGGATCTGGACCATTGAACAAATTTTTTCAATGTCGCACGGTTTGTGTTCCAACTTCGTAAATTGGATCCAAAATACAAAGTTAGAATGTGAACTGTTCAATCTTGATCCAACAGACCAGATTGGCGATTCCGTGAAAGCAGGGAATCCAATTGGTAATCTCTTCGGTGTTTTCTAATATATGTATGTCAACTTTCCTAAATGTTATCAAGTAGAAATATATGATAAATTACCATCACCCAACATCTAAATAATGAGATTATGCTAAATATATTTTCTACCGATTACAGTACATCTTAAAGCTGCATATTTCTCTCTACCACTTCATTTTTCTGTCGTAACCAACTAAAAATGTAAATACAAAACAAACAAACTTTAAGAAAACTAACTTGAAAGCCTAAATTTAATTTGACCAAATACCTCTGGATGAGATACTAGATCTTTGCTAGCTTTGGCTACATGTAGTGGAATATCATAAGTAGCACAAGCTTGGGAGGCCACAATCACATTTTCCAATGGAGAAAGGAAACCACGATTTCTTGCAGACAAAAGTGAACAGGTAAAATCAAGCACGCATATATCAGTGCATATTCCACAAACCAAAACCTGTAACAAGGGAAAACCGGTGTCTAAGAACCTCAACCAAGAATCTATGAGCTAAACAAGTTACAAAAATAATATTAACATAGAATCTCTGATTGCTGATGCAGTCTTGATTGCGGTTAAGCTGCAAATCTTGATATTGCAGCACAATGCAGGACAAATGTGGCCACAGTTGTGGTTGAGATACCGTTTCAGAAACCGTAAAACCTTTATATTCAACCACAATTGCAGACCACAATTTAGAACTATAGTCTCAAGATTCCAACAATCATTAGTTGAGGAAACATATAAGACAATACTTTAATCTTCACATGGTAAAAGTATAAAGATTATTTATCATTGTTCAAAGAGGATTTTAATCCTTCTTGTTTATAGTTTTTATCAATTGAGTTAGTTTTGGTCCTAATACCTTTTTTTCCTTTTAGTCCCTATCCTATGAGTAAGTATTAATATAACTTGTGTTATTTTCATAGTTCATACTTTTGAGTGTAAATCCTATTGATTTTTATTCATTGAAAAAAATGGGCCATAATTAGTTATTTTTATAAAGAATTAATTCCTATAATTTGGCTTACTGAGATGTTGCTCCCTGAGACCAAAACCTTAATGGTATAAACATATCCCATATCCAAATGAATGAAAACTATAACCAAAATCTACCTTAAACACAGTGTCTTACAGAGGTAACGATGAAGCATAGAATGCCACCAGTTTCAAAAACAACTAACAACTACTGCAACCTAAGTAACTACAATAAGGTGACACTATCTTATCTTTGCTTAATGATGGTGAACAAAATCCTACAATAACAGAGAATCAAATAATAACAATATAGGTAATGGCAATTGTTACTTGTTTTATCTGATTACTTTTCACCCAATCAACAAAGACATTAGAGCCATCTTTCTCATATGAACCAATGAATCCATCAATGCAATCTTTGCACCTTAGTGTTGCATTTGGGTCATTTTCCAACCACTGGAGATCTACATGTCAGAGGAAACCAAACGAAACCAAATTAGGGAAATAAACACAAACCCAATAAGCATATTCCTTGGTGAATCCAAGTAATAATTTTAAGAGTGAAGAGTTAAATTAATTCATGAAATATATAGCATCACTCGAATCTTGTATCTGTCATTTAAGCACATTTTAGAGAATGTGAGTGTAATTTTATCTAATTTATTTATATAATTGGAGATGGATTTGACTCCTCTAAAGTGAAAAGTTAGTAAAATAAGTAAATAAATGTGTTGATATTATAAGTGATAACTACTCATGATTGATCATTCATGTGCATACAATAGAAAACATTGATTTATTTATCGAATTGATATTACTCACTTTATTTTCTAAAGTGAGCTGTCTACTTTAAAGAAGCCTAATCCAATTGAGAGTTAATCTAAAACTCTTATGTTTTTTAAGGGAGTACAACATCATTGGGGTCCTTGAATGCGTCAGACAATCAGACACTATAATCCTTAAATGTGTCAAAATTACAGAAGTGACCCTTGATGTATGTATTTCCATTGTATCTTTCATTGATTAGTTTGATTCCCCAAGGTGCCTTCTATTAGTCGGCTTGTTTACAAAAGGCACACTTAGGGATGTTTTTCCAATTTCGATACATTCAGATTACTACACAGTGATACTGTGTCACATATTTTATAGATCAAAATGAGTATTTAAACATTTTAAAGATTAATTCACCATCTCCACTAAATTTAATGAAAGTGAAGAAGTACTACAAAAGAAAGGGTGTGAATACTGTCCAATTACTGGTTACTAGTAACTAGATGGTTTCAGTAAGGTGGTTTCAGTAGGAGAGAAAAACATACATATATTAAAATATTATTATTTTGAAAATATGACCCCTTTTATTTCAATGAGCGATTTATTTGACCATTTCATTTCATGCATATTAAAAAATATATATAAATGAAATGCGAAATGATCAAGTGGAGACAAGCCCAAAAGACAAGAAGATAGAAAACAAAAATTACCAGGAACCAACTTTGCTTCATCGGATCCAATAAGACAGTGTGGTGGATAGGGAGGTTCCGGAATATCCGGGTGATGGCAATCAAGGTATGCAAAAATAGGCCAATTCTTCTGAGCAAACTTTTTCGAAAGCTTCACCGATTCTTCCACCATTTTTGAGATTCTCTCATCATGTTCTTTCGGTGCCTATAGTATAACATAAAAGTAATTTATATAAAATTTTCAAATATTATTTTATTAAAATAAACGAAGTGCAGCCATATAAAATTATTAATTTTTCAATAGAGAGGAAAAAGCCAAGGGAACAGAATAAGTTAAAAGGGGAAAAACAAAAATAGAATTACGAGATTGCCAGCACCAACGGTGCAGAAGCCATTAACAAGGTCGACGAGGACGAGACCAGTTTTGAGGTTGTCGGAGAGAAGAAGAGGTTGTTGTTTCACTGGGATTTGCTCCTTGAGCAGGTGGACGACAGTTGGAGATTGAGAGCCCATTTTGATTCGTATGTTTTTTTATTCTTATTTGTGATGTTGACTAAGACGCAAATCAGGTAATTATAATTTAAAAGGCGCATATGATTTGTTTATAATTAAAAAGTTAATTATTAAGGATTTAGGAGGCTTCGTTTTCTTGTGGTAGTAGCTGCGATGCGATGCTATTTGATTGATGGAAAAGTCCTGCCCTGCCCTGCCCCCACTTCACGCCTTTTTAGTTTTAGTGTGAATGAAATCTCTTTTTTGTTTTTTTTCTTCAAATGTCAAGACCAATTTTGCTATTCTAGAAAAGCTCAATTTAATCTATCCAAAAACTAAAGACACTTTTTTTTTTTAAAAATAAATTGAAATAATTTAATTTTTAGGTGAATTATTGTAAAAAGCTACGTTATTTTATGTTGATGTGTATACGGACTCTTTAAGTGGTTGTTCAATGTATAATATATATTTTTTTTAAAGTAGTATCTGATAATCATTAAATTTCTGATAACAATTAAAATGATAAATAATATTATTGACAATAATTAAAAAAAAATGGCATTTATGTTTTGTTTGGTTAGTAAGAGAAAGTGGAAGAAAAAATTAAAATTTGAAGGAAGAAAAGTGAGACTATTTTTAATTGTTTGAAATAAGTGAAAATTAACAAAAAAAAATAATAATAAAAAAGAAAAGAATATAATAGCAAAATAACACAAATATCCTCAAATAAATATAAAATATAATAAAGAGAATAAAATTAAAATAAACTCATTATAAAAACATAAATATTTAGTCATTATAAAAAAATTGAAATACTAAAAAAGTGTAAAGTAATATTCTATCTTTTAAGATAAACAAAAATGATAATATATAAATTATAAATAGATTATTTGGAAACATAACTAAATTATCAAATACTATTTGATTTTTACTTAATTTTTATATAAAATTTATCATTAAATAGTAATTGTAACATACGAATAATCCTCTTTATATTCTACTTTATTTTCATAATTAACTTTTTTTAATTTATAAATGTTAGACTTTAATTATTATTATAAAATATAATTCTAGCAAGAATTTATCATAAGGTTTTGTCTTTTTATTAAAAATAGTGACGTAGACACTTTCCCTCTCATTATGAGAAGAAACATAATTGATGTGGGTTCCACCAAAACTTTCATTTTCCTTGCTATTTTATTGTTATTCGAAAGGGTGGAAGAATGTTGGAATTTTTGTACTTCTTTTCCACTTCATTATAAACCACATACCAAATTTCTTTTTCACTTCATTATAAACCACATACACTTTCATACTTAAATTTGTGATCCCTTAAGATACGTAAAAAGATAATTTTACTCTTTAAATTATTTAGAATAAATTTTAAAATTGATAGTTTTAGAAATTTCAGATTTTCAAAATAAAGATTACATTTTAAAATTTTAGAAATGTTCGAAAGTTTTAAAATCTAAAAAGTTTTAAAATATGTAAATTTTCAAATTAAGGATTACATTTCGAAAATTTAGAAAGTTTCAAAATTTTCAAATTTAAAAACATTTCTAATAGTGTACAATTGACTTAAGATAAAAGGTAACTCACATAGGATAAAAAGCTTGGTCTTCTATGACTTGCAGTAAAAACAATCTTGGAATATCATGCACTAGCTGTTGGGAAATATAAGAGTAATTATATAAGAATAACAAATTAAACTTGTGTTCTTGCTTATAACTAAAATGCTAATATATGCTAACAGATATCTATAACAGACAGTTTAGATTGCTAAGAGAGTAACATTTGTAGTTGTGGTTACTAACAATTGTTGACATTTAACAGTTTTGATTACATATAGTTTTGGTCCATACACAATTAAACTAATCTAACTTAAATTGGTAAAATCAAACGGGCAACTTTCAGAAGCAACTGTAGACACCAGTGTGGCCAAAATATCTTTGACTATAAGAGATAAGATTGGGTACTGAGTTGCATTATGTTTCCACCAAGCAAGAATATCAAACTTTTCATTCATCTTCACACACTTACTAGCATAATACCCATCAAGCTCAGTTTGTTGGTCAATGGAGTCTTCCTCTTTCAAATGGTTTTCAAAAACTTGTGCTTTAGCCATATGTGAATTATGAGCAGCAACAACAAAGGTTTCATCATGGGAAGTATTGTCAACAACCATGGGAGTTGGTTGTGGTGAATTATATTTTTTTTGTCATGGATATTTTTATACCAATTGTACATTTTAATTAAATCTCCATTAATTAATGTGATCCATTTAGTAGCCACCTCTTATTTAGTTGCATACATATCTTAAAAGCACCACTCAACACATTTCAACTTATATCGTGGATCAAAAATTACTTCAAAATACAACAACTTATTAATGTTTGTAATACTACCTCAATACTTATTATACTTTGCTAACATATCCCCAACAACACTTGCAAAAATGGTGTTCAAATTTAAAGAGACATTTTGCAGCTTACAATAGATTGCAGACATATACTCATGTTGTGAGGAGGAAAACACTCTAGTTGCCTCATAAAATAACTTCAAAAAAGTTACAAACGCCCTAGCTCCATCCCAATCAAACTAGTTGGGGGACCAGCTTCTCCAAAGAAATCCTTATAACTTGACTCTTCAACCTCAAGCTTCCCAAAAGCTACTTGAAACTTCTCCACAACCTCAAGCATCAAGTAGGTTAAGTTCCAACGAGTTGAAACATCAAGAGATAACAATTTTCTGCAAGATATTTCAGCTAATTGAACACATTCCTTAAACTTGACGATCCTATGAGGTGAAGATTTAACAAATCTAACAACATTTCTAATGCTAGAGATTGCCAAAAAAAAAATTCTTTCAAGCCATCAGTTACAACTAAATTCAGAATATGAGTTGCACACCTCATGTGGAAGTATTCCCCATCCCCCATCAAATCATCCATATTATTTATCTTTTTTTGCTTTCAAAAAAGCAACAACTACATCATTGGATGATGCATTATCAACAGTTATAATTGACACATTTCGAATCCCCAATCCTTTAAAACATTTTCAATCTTCTTACTAACTGTAACATCCCTATGATTTGAGATTACTGTGAAACTAATAACCTTTTTTTGATAATTCCAATCATTATCAACAAAGTGTGTCGTAAGAGTCAAGTAGTTAAGGTTTTGTATTGAAGTCCAACACTAGTTGTAAGAGCTATCCTATTTCAATCAGACTTAAAAGCTTTCAACCTTACTTTTTCCTCTGAAAATAACAGAAAACTATCCCTAGCTATAGTTCGCCTAGATGATATTGTAATTGTAAATTGTGGTTGCAATGTTCTCAACATATATTTAAATCATTCACCTTCCAACATTTTGAATGTTGTTCATCCAAAATCACAAAAATAGACAATACCATACGACAAAATTAAAGGTCAAATTTACTACTTTTGAAATAAAACTACATCCTTTTACAATAGGAAATGTAAGAATAGTTTGGGTGGGGTCATCAGATACAACAACAGTTTTTTTGGCACATTTGGTAAGGTGGTAGTTGAGGTTGGACGTGTCGTGAGTTCGAGAGTCACACAAGTATAGTTTGTGGCAGTATTTACATGCAAAAGATTGTACCTCAACTTTACTAGAAGAAATTTTGTTAAAATATTCCCAACATTTAGCAAACTGCCTAAGACCACTTGCATTAGCTCTTCTCTTCTTTTTAGCTTGATTGTTAGCCAATTCAGGTCCAACGACTTCAGTTGTTGTTGCTGCACCAACTTCATTAGTGTTGATATTTAGAGTCGGTAATTTTGACTAGGTTGGTTCATCACTGAAATCATGAAGGAGCCTTAATAATCGAATACCAACCACATTGAATTATTTATTTTACGTTTATTGACTTTTAAAGGGTTGTAATAAAATTTTAAGTGGATGTAATTTAACATTCAAGAATCGTATTACTCTATTATTTAAGTGGTTGTAATTAAACATTTAAGGGCGGTTATAAATATTTAAGGGACTTTAATTTAACCTATAAGGGAGTTGAATCTTTATGTAAGTGACTATAATTCAACAGTCTAGTGTGTTTCACACACACTAGACTTATTCAATCTATTGAGGGTAACTACAATACAATGTCTAGTGTGTAGCTAGCACAATGTACTCATTAAAACAATAGTAGAACAATATTAAAAAAAAGAACCATTAAAAAAAGGAAAAAACATATAATAAACAGAAGCATATATTGGAGAGATATGCATCAACAAAAACTTTAACATGCATATAATACATTTAAAAATTTAAAAGTATGTATAAGAAAGAAAAAAAACATACATTACAAGTTACAAATAAAGAATCCAAATTAACATTACAAATTAAAAATAAAGCATACAAATGAAACACAAGTTAAAAATGAAATATACATTTGAAACAAAAGCATAAACGTCAACCAAAGTTCAAAATAAAGCATACGCCTGGATTAAATTAACATACACTTCAAACTCAACTTAAAATGATAACATACATTTATAAACATAAAAAAATAGCATACTTTTGAGATATATATATATACACACACATTAAAGAGAAACATAAAAAATATATATAAGCATCAAACTTACGGTGCTCTTGCTCAACAATCACCCTTTGCTTGTTGTTGTCTCGTTGGTTCATCCTTCCCAGCCACAAGCCAAGAACATCAACAACAATGGTTGAAAATTATTAGTTATCATTATGCAGCGAAAACATTATTAAAAAAATAAATATAAGAACATTACCTTATAGATATGAAAATCAATAAGCATAAAAAATGAAACAAAAAGTAAATTAGTTATATGAAATAATATAACAAATCTAAAAACTAACAAAAATACATAAATTTAATAATATATTTTACCTCTCAAATCTAGAAAATGCAGATATAAATTTGTGTAAACCAATAGACAGAGTTGTAGAAATAATGAAGCAAAAAACAATTTTAAGTTAGTTATATAAAAAAAATCCAATAGTTAAAAAGAGTAAATAAATATAATTTTTTAACAACAACCATAAACCATCAAACTAAATAGGAAGATTTATAACAAAGATAAAGAAAAAAAAACGAGATTAAAACACAACTCTAATCATGCAAAAAAAAAATCAAAATCCTAATACATAAAATAACATCAAAAAAATAAATCAAACTCTAGAAAACTCAGAAGTAGAAACAATAGCTAAACCAAAACCCTAATATAAAAAAAAGAATGAGTGTAAAATAGATTAGAACAACATTAACATATTTAAAACAACATAAGCAAAAAATGTTGTTTTTAAACACGAGATTGAAAAGTTTAGAACAATCTTAATCATCAAACAGAATCAGAAGTTAAAAAAAAGTAAATGAATATAAATTTTTTAACAACAATCTTAAACCATCAAATTGAATCATAGATTTATAATAAAGATTAAAAATAAAATAAAAAGAGTTGAAAACACAACCCTAATAATGCAAAACAAAAAAATTAAATCAAAATCTTAATATAAAAATAACATGCAAAAAAAAAAAACTTTAGAAAAATCAGAAGCAGAAACAATAGCTAAATCAAAGCCCTAATAATGATAAAAAGAAATAAAAAACCTAATATCAGAATAAAAATTAGGGCGAAATAGATTAGAACAAGTTTAATGGATTCAAAACGATAAACGAAAAAATGCAGTTTTTAAACACTAAATTGAAAAGTTTAGAACAAGAAATTAGAGAGTGGAGAAATAAGAGATAATAAGTGATAATTTGGAGTGGACGTTGGTCGCTATTGGCCGTAGTTGAGACTTGACAGAGGTAGGGTTTGTTGGTGTGACTTGAGAGTTCTGTGTGTCTAATGAGAGAATTAGGGTTCGAGAGGATGACTGATGAGAGAATGAAATTAGGATTGAGGTATCAATGTAAAATCAAATATTCAAAATACAAATCTTAAATGAACACAAAGTTTGACACAAATACAATATTTACTGTAGAAACATATTAACTCATCGTTTACCTTGACTTTACATCTTAAGTGGATGAACAATTAAATCATTTCCATATCTTATAGAAGGACTTCTTAGTCGGTTTATTATTTTCTAAAGTTCGTTTCTTTTTTCCTCAGTCTTATCTTCCCTCAGTCATCTCTTATTCCCCCTCAACATCTCTCCTCCCCCAGTCTTCTCTCTTGTCCCTCAATTTATCGTCTTCTCTCTCGTCCCTCAGTCTTCTCTCTTGTGTTGTCTACCTTCTCTTCTATAGTTAGTCTTCTGTCTTTCGTCAAACTTCCACAATGGAGAAAGGTTGCGCGACAAAGATAGGTTGTGCTAAGGATATCAGTTGTTCAATATTCTCCTTGTAAGTTTCACTTTCTTATCAATGTTGCTGTTTCTTTGTGTGATCGTTGTTTGCTTTAATTTAGGATTTTTAGTTATCAATTTATGTTTTTGTTTTTGTTTTTTTTCTTCTTCTCTAGTTTAGGATTTTTTTCTCTCTTCAAATTAGGATTTTTTGGTTATTAAATTTAGGGTTTGTTTTCCTTTAAGTTGTTTTAAATTGAGTTGTTTAATTCACCAATATTTTTCTACAACTATGTTGCGTTAAGACATGGCACAAACAAAAGATGAAAATGTAAGAATTTATTGAGTAATTGTATTTGTATTGTTGCAATTTATTTATCAATGTGAACCACATATTCATACTTTTCATATATGTGCAAGACATATATATATATTTTCCAAATATATTGTTCGACGTCAACCGTCACATGACAAATGCACAATGAACTCAAATTCAGACCTCCCCATTCAAGTGGATTTTAGACATGCCAACAAATTTATAAATTTCATGCGTTTTACTGTGGAAGTTGGCTAGTAGATGGGATGAACATAGTTAGGAGTTTATAATTACAATAGGATAATTAATTTTACACCGAATTATGTATATTTGGCTCTAGGACTGCTAATAATAGGTGAGTCATTGGAAGAAATTGAAAATGGAGATTGTGATGCTTTGCTGATATTTAGAGGAGATAAAGTAACTTGTGATATGATTGATGTATTGCTTCGCACATTTTAGATATACATGGTTAGATTTTGAAGACTTTATATACTCCTCACCTTTGGTGAGTTCTACTTTCCCCAATCAGGGAATCGAGTAAATACTCGTTATATTAAAACACTTGATGATCTAGAGTCTCTCCATAGCTAAAATTGGAGGGTTACAATAAATAATGTTTTAGTTGAATGTTTAAGTAGGACTGAAAGTGTGTTAAAAGAGGGGAAAAGAGAGTCGCAAACACATATAATAAGTTGTACAATTGTGCTACATGTATATATTTTTAATTATTTTATATCACCATTTTCCATCTTATGTTGTGTTTAAATTAACACACATTTATTAATATATATTAATAGTTGTTGTAGATCTGGACGTTGAACCATTTGTCCTTAGGTCAAACACATGTTACTGTGTTTTGATTATCGAGATTTTTGAACTGATCAGTTTTACAGTGTTAGAATAAAATAATACTAAAAGCATTTCCAAATAACATGATAAACATTTATATTATTGTCTTGTATAACTTGTTTAATATAATGTGTGAGTTTCAATCTTTTTTGTTTTTGCAGATAATTGAAGTGTTAATACAATCATTTGTTGTCGATCCTGAATATGAACCCCTCATAGGAAAAATATCATAGAGAATATCTGACTAAATATGACTAGAATAACATTATATGTTGTCACGTAACCCATATTTGGTATGAACATCTATTTATCTAGGGGTTTAATACCCAAACATGTTATCTTCAAAGAATCTTTGACTTCTTTAATGCGTCTTGGGAACAAATTATCAAAGTAACTTATATGAGAAACAATCTTATGTTCTAAACTATGACCAAAGACCAAGACTCCTCCCCATATCCAAGCAAGGATGCAATAGCCCGATCGCCACAATTTCCATCAGCTATCACATTAATTATATCATCAAAGTATGGTTGAATAACATCAGAAAATTGTTTCAAGAAAAAATGTGTTGAGGATTGAGAATGTTTATTCATCGAGGTTGAGAGGGTTGCTTCTTTGATGAATGCGATAATCTCTTCTTTGATGATTGAGACTATTACAATCTAGCCCCAATAATCCGTGTTGTTATTCATGATCTTCTCGTCCTTCCTCCAGTTAGTAATTAGCGAGTATGTGTCTTTCGTGGGAATCAAACCTGATACCTAAGGAATAAGTACCACCATTTATTCATTTCCATTACAACTTTATTGATGACATCTTGATCTAGTCAAAGAGTCAAGAGGAATATGAACACCATATGTGTCAAGTTTTGCAAGTGCTGAAGGAGTAACAATTGTATGCTAATTTAGGAAAATGTGAATTTTGGTTGGAAGAAGTGAAGTTCTTGGGACATGTCATTTCTAAGGAAGGTATCATTGTCGACCCAATCAAACTAGAATTCGTGATTGCATGGAAACAACCGTAAATGGTCGCAGAGATTAGCAATTTTTGGGCTTGGCTAGGTACTACATGAGATTTATTTAGGGATTTGGAAAAATTGCAGCTCCATTAACACACCTTACCAAGAAGAACCAAATTTATGCATGGAATGAGGTGTGTGAGAAAATTTTCCAGCTAATTAAAGAGAAACTAACTACGTAACCAGTGTTAGTGTTGCCACAACAAGAAGAGCCTTGCGAAGTTTATTGTGATGCTTCTTGTAATGCCCCAAATTTTTGATCCAAAATATTACTTAAAAAATACTTATTCCTTAGAATTTTTTTGATAATATACATAATAATTTATATTATATTTTTATTAGAATTCCATAGCAGATAAATAAAAACTTCTTCAAAAGGAAAGAAACTTTTATGATTTATTATAATATCACATTTCTCAAAATACAAATTGAATACTTTAGTCTTTTTCTTCCTATAGAAAAGTATAATCTCAATAAATTTGAGTTAACTATAATTTTTTAATTTTATTTCAAACACTTAGTAATACTTGTATAGTTTTTATTAATTAAATAAGTAAAATACAATTTATAACTCTCATTCTCAATAAAACCTAATAGAGCGGAACTTCTCCCAAACTTGAACTTCAAGACTCATCAACCTGTAATAACTGTGATTTCGCAAACGCAGGACCCAGCCAATCAAACACAAAAAATGTAGGAGGTGAGTTTTAAAATCATGTTAATGGTATAATATAAGTAAGAAGAACACACAAATATTCAACACATAACCGTAACAAACACATCACAATATAAAAAAAGCATTTCAAGAAAAATCATATTATAAAGTCAAAATCACTCAAGGAGAATCAATATCTCATTATAATATCAAATCATCTAAGAGAAATTAGTATCACATTAAATACACATTAACCACAACCAAACAATCATAAGACGGTGCAATGCTATGCATGCTCCTAATAACTATATATCCGGATATAATACTTGCCACTAAGACAACTTCCACACAGAATATCACCCATACCAATAAAGAAAATAAACTTGCCACAAAGAAAACTTCCACACAGAAAATCACTCATACCAATAGGGAAAAAACCTGCAACAAAGGCAAATTCCACGAAGATGCATATGCCATGACATGATAGTGCATTATCAAAATAAAATATTCTCACACAACCCACTAAGATGCATATGTCATGACATGATGATATACCATCAAAATCAACCATTTGCACACAACCCATTAAGATTAAGTCAAATGGTCCAAAATCACTTATACGAAATCACCACCTTATTCAAATATCACTAAATCATACATCACAAGTTTTTTTCAAGAAAATCAAGTATTCTTAAACAACCATCATAAAAATCAAGTCTTCCACCCACATATCATGAAGATCATATATTCATAAACAACTATCACATATCTTCACACATACCACACAGTTGCAGAATTTAAATCACACAACAACCTAATAAAAGTTTCTAATCCATATTTTAATCCTACAAATCATAATTAGTCATATTAATTCAATGATTACTAAATAGGGTTACTACCGTGCGTAGCGAGCCCCGAATGAATCTTTGGGAAATAAGATTTTCCCGTTCATCTCACATTATATATACTCATGAAATTAAACACCCTCTCACCCCTTATCTTTTTTTGACGCTTTCACACACGAATACAAGTTCGCAAGAAAAAACATTTTTTTTTGACTCCTTGTCTTTCAATAGATCTAAAGCAGAAAATAATCATATGGTATAATATAGTCATCATTCACACAGTCATTTTGACGCTAGTTTCACTCAAATCAGACTTACGATGAAGAAAAATCGTTCAAAATAACGAATTCCATAAACAGAAAAGTCGGGTATTTTAGAGAGAGATTGAGATGATTAAAAATCTAAAAAAATGTGTTTAATTGACTAGCTAAATGAATGAAACAATATACTGAAATTTGAATGAAAATAGAGAAAGTTTTCTAGAACAGTTATCGATCAGCAGTGTCAAACGTAATCCTAATTTTTTGTTTCTTCCTGGCTGGACATGTTGTTTCCAATATATTTTTAAAATTAGGTTTTACTTGTATATGGACCAAAACCATAAAACATATTTTATACATTTCTTTTTGTTTTTTTTTAAATAAAACCAAAAATTATCAAAACTAATTTTTTTAACACAACTTCATTACTAAAGTATTACTAATACTTCAAAACTAATTTTTATAAAAAGTAATTAAAGTAATTACTATTTTAAAATACATTAATAACAAAAACTCTCATATTCACAATATTAACTACAATTACTACTATAATATTTTACAAAATAATCACATAAAAATACTACCATATTTATAGAATAGTCAAAATGATAAAATAAATAATTAAAATATAAATAATTTATATTTATTACTAAATTTCAATAAATACGTTCAAAACCATCATATCATAGAAAATAAATAAAAATAAAGAAATTAATCACAATATTACTACTATCTTAAGACAATTATTTATAATACAAATAATTAAAATAGGAAATAGTCTTAAATAATTAAAATATAACTATGCAAACATTTATCATTTAGTTTAACGCACATAAAAATGTCACCACAAATATCTAATGCAAATCTACATGTAAATTCACTCAACATCTTATCCTCTAAAATACTTTTGCTAAATACCATTAAATAATTAAACAGAATATTGATAATGTATACTACTCATTAAATTAAATATATATATGATTATCAAACCATAAGATACTCACACATATAAGAAGAAGTAATCATAAAATTAATCAAGATATATTCTAAAATAATTTTAACACCAAATTAATTTCTTTGTAATCCTATTTAATTAATAAATAGTTGATTATGAAATTTGGGATGTTACAATTCTACCCAACTTAAAATAAATTTTGTCTTCGAAATTTGTAATGAAGAATATGCAGTCTATTATCTAATCTACCACCATCGAGATTGAAACTTAGTCTATAAGGATATAATAAACATGTTGAGGGCATTCATAACTCATTTAAGTACAACATACCATAAATCATCTTGCACAACATGATAGGAATTATAACATGAGTCAACCATACATATCATATTTAGCATTCAATTATTGAAGACAATACTATATAGTCACATACTATAATTTACAAATAAAACATAACATATAGACTTAGTTGTTAATAACTTACTAAATTTAATTGGGTGAAATGAAACATATTTCAAGTACATTGTTAGTTTCAACTATTTTTTTTTTCAAACAATGTATTACTAGTTTTACTTAAAAAATAAAGTTTAAATCATATCACCAATTACTCAACAAGTTTCACTTAAGTCACCCAAATAGAACAATCTTTAAATTACTAAGTTATTTCATATCTATAGGAATTATAAAAAGAAACACATATAACAACTCAATGACACTATATAAGATTTACAATTAATCGCTTTATAACAATATACATAGATGGTTGGGAATCAGAATATTCTAAAGATGCTCAAAGTAAGAAGGGTCTTGATATACACCACATCCCCTCGACTTCTTACATGTACTCTTCTTCACACGTCTTTTGATTTTAACATTTTCAGGTGGTGGACACATTGAATTTATAGTTGAAAAAGCAAATTCATGCACTTTACTTTTCAACACTCTTGTTACTATAACATTGCCCATATGTTCTTCTAAGAGAGTAACCATATACATATTTGTCGGTAACTATCCATCCAACTTTCTCGTATTCTTCAGCAATGCATATTTGAGTTTATATTGATACAAATATATTCGATCTCTGTAAAATGGATTGTTGCGTTCATGCTTTTTATCATAGAAACTTTTTTGAAACGCGTCCCTGATTTTTTTCCGTTGCAACCTCATCATGTTGTTCATAATGTCTCAACATTTACACATGTCACCTATGATGTGTTACAACATTATCTTCAGTTCCAAGGAGCAAACTCAACCCTACCATTAGAGATAAATTGTCACCATTAAGCAATTCAACAATATATAGTAAAATTATAAATTTGAAGTTTTATAGTGACGTGGCATACTTGTAAGTCATCGTGTTTCAAAAATGTACCACTTGATTAGTCCATGCTTCAACAAACCTTTTTTTTTTCTGTGAGGAGTCAACTAAGTCTCTTTCACATAATCAACAAACACTTGATTATCAACACATGCTTACTAAAACATGTGCAAACACATAATGTACTCTTTTTTTATCACTACAATACATAATGTCTTTTCACATATTCAGTGCTAATTCATGTCTATCATTCAAGACATATTGTTTGCATCTTGCTCAAACATTTTTGTCGATATGAAATCGACAAAATAAATTAACAACATGTGGAAATACAATACCAACTACTTTCATCAAAGCATAATTTCTATCGGTCACAATTCAAGTAATGACATTCTATATTTATTGGTTTTGTAGGTGTTGTCCATAATCAACACGATAGAAAATAAATTCAACAATTTCACTGAATTTGGATGACCCAAAAAATATCCCCCCATAACAGATGAGTCTTCCCACTTTCTATTACAACATACATATTTTGTATCATCAACTAACTTAAATAAAAGTTGCATTTATGTCTTAGGATCTCTCACCTGCAATCGAATAATACTCATTTGGTTATATATTTGTGAGATCTGAGTAACATTGTTCTTGTCATAGTCTACAATGAAAGTAATATGAGTCTCAGTGCAGTATTATATTTTGTTAAGTAATGCACATATTTTTTCCTTCTTCATCTAGCAGTCCAACAAATGCATGTCTCTCAATAATATTAGATAACTCATGGTTGTGATCACCACAAATTACTTTAACTGTACATCATATACAAACTATCTTTTAATGATTTTGATTTACGTTTGAAAGGACAACAACACTTCTTCACAAATTATTTAATAGTCCATTCTAAACTATCTTTTAATGGTTTTAATAAAGCTTGAAATGACAACCATATTTTTTTTGTTGAACTTCAAACACATTAGTATTTTCTTCATTTATCACAACCTATTAATAATTTATTGCTCCTTCCTCTCTATCCGATATTTTTATCTGATGATAACCGTCACTTTGTTTTTAATAACAATCTCTCTAGTCCAATTCACAATAGTTTCTTGTGTATCAAATATCTGAAGAAAAATATAAAATAAATTATACTAATTAATCACAATAATAACTTTTTACAATATTATTATTAATTATAATTATTCATACTTGATATGTGGTGAAAAATATCGATGGTATCTACACATTGTTTTATTACATAGTAATAGCGATTTTCCAATAATTTTCATTCTAGTTTCTATATAAAAAAACTTGTAATTTATGAGAAAATTTATATAAGTTTCCCGATACATTTTTGTTTCGAAGAACATAAATTAAATTTTTTAAAAATTTCAAAAAAATATCGCATACCAAAAAGTTTGATATTTTAAAGAAAATGTGGAGTATAAGTATTACCGTGGAATTCAGGATAAATTTTTCCAATTTTTTAAAGCCTCGGAGCTTGATGATATCCGCCATCAATAAAAAAAAGTACTAGTCTCTCTGATACCAGATGTTTAAGCATTTTATTTTTTTTTAAATTAAAAAATAATTATAATACTTTTTGTTTTGTACTCTTAAAAATACACAAACATACATTAAATAAATTTTATTTTTACTTAATAAATAAAATATATAAAAGACTAAATCAACCTAAATTTATTATTTTTTAATATGTGTGTATAAGACTAAAAAATCAAAGTTTCACGTATGCATTATCTATTTAATATTTTAGATATTCCAATTGGAGATAGTCTTAAACAGTTTTTAATGACGAAGATCATCAATAATCATCATTTATTGTCTGTTGGTGCATAGTGGTCTCTCTTATTATTGGATGTCTCTAAATACTATTCTTCTGTAAAAAAACGCTTTGATTATGTTTTTTGTGTGTACATGTTTTGATTATGTTTTGAACCCAAATCAAATGGAGCTCGACGGTAAATTATAATATTTTATTATTAGTGTAAGATATTGTTTTAGTTTAAAAAAATTGTATTAGTTCTTAATTTGTTGAGTTTTCAATAATACTCATGAGTTTAATATAATGACAAATTTTCTTGCAAATATTTAGAATATGAATTAAGTATCATTTACGTGCAACTATAAAATTCATATTTGGACTCGAGTCTTGTATGTTTAAGTTATATGTTCAAGTTTGGATTTGAACTAGAAAATTTCGTTAAGTTAGATTAATTGTTTAGTATATTATATGTTAGATTTAAATATGCACAACACATTCAAATAGAGGTTGCTTTGATTTTAATTCATATAAAAAAATTTCTTTCAATTTAACATTACAATTTCACAAAACTTTAAATTTTGTCTTTCATCGCCATTTTTCAGTTGAAGTGGATAAAATTCGATGATGTAGAACGTGTGACTAGTTTTTTTTGCTGAAAAAATAATTCTTTTGCTAAAAAAAATTAAAATTAAAATAAATTGGGAAGTAGAAATAATTCTCAATTTAATAAAAACTGCATTATGTTCTATTTTTTGATATGATAATCCATGAGTGTTAATGGTTTGATCGATTATTCTCTATACAAAAGATCACTATTTAATCAAGTATTGACGTAAGAATAATTGATTAGTTTAAGTAAGATAGAATAAACGATTAATTGAATTTTGGCAATCGGTTAAGATAATATATAGAATTGTAAAACGTCTCAGTTAAGCAATAATCTATTAGTAAAGCTTATTTAATCGATTTTGACAATAAGGAGGACTTAGAATATATAAATTAAGAACAATAAATTAGTAAGAGTTAGATGAGGACTTAGAATATGTATAGCATGTTAGGCATTGATTCATATAATAGGAGATGTTGGGGAGGTGTCATGATAATCGGAGTTCTACCTTCGATAGATTTTGAGGGAGTTGTCACTAAGAAAGTCTTACCTAAAGATGAGAAACTGCTGAGACAATTTGTTGAATATTTAATTTATCTTATTAGACATTCTTGTTCGTCGAGGAAGTAGGTAAATTATCTACCTTCCTCAACTTGAAATTGTAAGGTTCTAACGGAAAGTAGTTGATCATTAAGATTCTTATCGTGTTGTCATGCATTTGTTGATATTGTTATATGTTATGACATTGAATGAACATTTGATTTACTTTACTCTACTTGTTGTTTTTGAAAATCGAAAACCTTTGAAAACAATTTATGCCACCGAAAATATTACTGGGTTGAGTCGCAGACTAGGTCGCTCTCTTTAAGACGTTTCGAGGCACTGCCCAAAATTGTGCAAGGCAGACTATCAACCACGAAGTCCCCAGGATAAAACAACCCAGATTCACTGTATCGGAGTTCTACTGCATTGTAGAAAACCGTTCTAGAATTACACCCTCTGTATGCCAGTCGAATGACTGACACTCTAATATAGCACGAAGGCTACTCAAGAAAATTAGAAGAAGAAGAAGAAGAAAATTAGGGGGAGAAGTGAGAAAAGCCTCAGATACGGAGAGCTTTTGGTGTGCTTTTCCAAGTGAGGTGAGCTCTCTATTTATAGATGAGTTCAGCAACTGGATCCCAGAAAAAAGGGGGGATCCAAGAAACAAACAATATTGGTTCAGTCCATTATGGAGTCTGAAATGATAGCACTACCAACTGCTAGTGAAGAAACGAGTTGGCTTAGATGCTTGCTAGCTGAGATCCCTTTATGGGAAAAACCAATGTAAGTTGTGTTGATCCACTGCGACCGTACCGCAACTATTGCAAATATTAAGAATCGTTATTACAATTGAAAGAGACGACAAATACATCCTAAATACAACTTAGTTAGAGAGTTACTTTCTAAAGGAGCTATTATAATGGATCATGTATGCACTGATGAAAATTTAACAGATCATTTGACAAAAGGATTAGTTAGAGAGAAATGCCTAATTACATCCAAAAGGACGTGACTATTGCCTATAGATCAATGAGTCACTCATAATGGTAACCCGACCTAAAAGACTGGAAATCCCAAGAATTATGTTTAATGGGTAATAACAAGTTGTGAAGTAATATGAGATGAATATGCTATTATAGAAGCATGATTCTTGAAGCATGAAAGAATAAGGTAATAGAAACTCTTAATAAGATATATATATACTCTATGTGGAGTGGAGTACCTAGCTACATGAGTACTCTTGATAAACTTACCTATGTGAATGTGGAAGTGGGGCTGCTTTCTATGGAATTTTGAGGCATAATTCCTAGGGCGTTCACTATACTGGGGTAGACGTGCAAGACCATTAACGCACATGCATTTTAGAATACACCATATGAAAAGGTTGTGTGTGGGTTTGTCTTCAAAGATACAGTTCAAGACTACGAGTTACTTTTGTTGAATCTAAATCTTACTTACTATGCAAAGGTTCAAGTCAGAAGAAACATCTGCTTATGCATAATCTTATAGAAGCGTTTGACGCTACTTCAAAAACATTTTTTTTTTAATTCAAGTGGGGATTGTTGGAACATAGAGAGTATGCTAATGTATGAATTTAAAATTTGTTGAAGTCTCTTATTGGAAAGCTCTCATATATTGAGTAGTTTTCAACTCTATAAATACTAAAGTCCCACATTGGATATTCAACACATGTGGGATTGTTTCCATCACTATATAAAGAGTGTCAAACTTTTGTGCAAAACACACCAAAGTTGGATGCAATTCCCAACTTTATCCTTTCTCCCTATTTTGCTCGATGCAATTACGAACCATTTTTCCTCTTTCTTTATGTCCCTTCGATTTTTGAGTGGTCATAATACCATTGTCCTTTTAGAGCGATTTTTGAGTCGTAGTCCCTTTGATTTTTGAGTGGTCCTAATACTACTGTCCTTTTAGAGCGGCTTTTGTGTCGTAGTCCCTTCGATATATGAGTGGTCTTAAGTACCATATTTTTAGAGTGACCATTATAGCCATATTGAGGGTGTAATTTTATAACGGTTTTCTATAGTGTAGTAGAACTCCGGTACAGTTTATCTTGGGAACTTCATGATTGATAGTCTGCCTTGCACAATTTGGGTAGTATCGTGAAACGTCTTAAAGAGAGCAACCTAGTTCACAATTCAACCTAGTAATATCTTCGATGACTGAAATTTGTTTTGAAAAAAAATTTCAAAACTCAAAAATAACATTTCCCTGTTCCACAAATGCTACTTCTCTTTTATCAGCCTAATTTTTCTTTTAGTATGTATCCATACCATCCTTCAATTGTAAACTCTTTTCATGTTCTCCACAAAAGGAATTAAAATCAGCATGGTTAGCCCAAGAGTTGCAAAATTTAAATGGTTTCAGACTTTAGTTCTCTTCCAAACTATACAACCACAATGGATACTAATATGATACGTCTCGATCCGCTATAAATTGAGACATTACCTTCCATTTTTCCTAACCCCTTAGGATAACAAAAACATTTCAATCCTACTCATTGCACGTTCGATTGAACTAAAAACCTAAATGGATTAGAATAAGTCGGATGAGGACGAAAATGACATAAATGTTAATCCAATGACACAAAAACACTTATTGGATGCACAAGATTGGTTAAAAAACCTAAATAGATTAGAATAAGCCTAGGGAGGACGAAAATGACCTAAATATTAATCCAATGACACAAACACACTTATTGGATGCACAAGATTTGTTAAAAACTTAAATGGATTAGAATAAGCCTAGGAATGATGAAAAATATCTAAATATTAATCCAATGACATAAACACACTTATTGGATGCACAAGATTGGTTAAAAACTATAAATAGATTAGAATTAGTCTAAGGATGACAAAAATGACATAAATGTTAATCCAATGACACAAACGCACTTATTGGATGCACAAGATTGGTTAAAAACCTTAAATGAATTAGAATAAGTCGAAGGAAAACAAAAATAACCTAAATATTAATTCAATGACACAAACGTCATTTTCCCGTATTTCATCAATCAAAATCACCTAACTAAAATCTCTAACAAAACACCAATCACTTTAAACCAAATTGACATATATGTTTAACTACTTCTATTTTTTTTTTATAAATAATTATATTTAATATCTATTCGTTTGTGCCACTTTAAACCAACACATAAAATAATTATATTTAATTACTTCTATTTTTTTTAAATTATTAATATCTATTCGTTTGTGCCGTAATATTTATCAATAAAAAGATTTTGACCCAGTTTAATTGATTTTGAATTGTTGACTGACCTCACCTCACCCAACACATGGGTTGTAAGAATATTAATATTTTACAATTTGTATATAGTGTTTGGGTTTTATATCCAAACATAAAAGTTGATACACGTAAAGTTAATACATCTATTCAATACTCATTTTTATTCAAATAATAATATCTATGAATTTGGTCAGATAAATTTTAAATGTTTATTAAACAATGTCCTAATTTTTTGGTCAGATGTTGATTAAACTTTGCAGCAGACGTTATTGAACCACAATGATATATATACACGTGAGCCTCGCCTAAATAATTGAAAGTTAGGAATATTGATTTGTTTCAACTCGAGATGGATAGTACACTTTCCAGCGGAGTAGAGTTAGGCGATGTTGAAGAGAGAAGAGAAGCACAGGAATTAGAAGATGAAGAAAGCTTCGCATACGCTATGCAACTTTGCAATTCGATTGTGTTACCAATGACACTTCAATCTGCAATTGATCTTGGCGTATTCGATGTGTTGCAAAAAGCCGGTGAAGGTGCTCAACTATCTGCCCATGAAATTGCTTCTCGCATTTCCTGCAACAATCCTGATGCTCCTAAAATGTTAGATCGGATCCTTGCTCTTCTTGCTTCTCACTCGGTGCTTAAATGTTTGGTAATTCAAGATGAAGAAAAGCTTGGATCCTTTCATAGACTTTATACTATGTCTCCTGTTGCCAAATTCTTGGTTCCTAATTCTGATGGTGTTTCATTAGGACCCTTGTTGTCTTTGATTCAAGATAAGGTCTTCTTAGCTAGCTGGTAAGTTTATCCCTTTCTCACTAATTATTATATTATTGGAAATTAAGTTGGTTAATTAAATGACTTGATTAAACTGTATATAGTTAATTTTTTTGATATGGTTTATGAACTAGTTGTATATAGTTAATTTTTATTTTTATTTTTAAATATAGTTGAATATATTTGTGATAGTTTTATTTTTGGGGTAATTTTGTGTTGAACCGTTGATTTTATTTAGTTTATGATTATGTAAAAAAGACATAATTAATAGCTATTTGAAACATAATGATAATTAATTACATTTATTAAAAATATAATTTTTTTTTTCCATATACCTAATTTACTACATTTATATTTTTTAATTAAAAAAATTATTTTATCTAAATATAAACTATCTTTCTCTTCAAAAATAAATTAATAAAATAATTTAAATTATCAGTAAATTTAATATTACAACTAACTTTTGTAATTCGTGTGATTTAATCACTGAGGTATTATTTTAGTAGTATTTTATATTTGAGGTAATCAATACCTATATATAAAAGAGGATTTTTTTTTTGGTGTAGCCTGATGTTCCTACACTGTATTTTTCAGTTTTTCTTATTTATCAAAACAGTTACTTTATCTTTTTTTTTTCTTTCTAATACATGTGTATACCACAAATTCTACTTATATATCTACGGAAGCATACATATACTATATAAAATAAATTATAAATCTTAATTAAAATTATACAAAGAAATATAATAAAATATATATACACCTTAAGACAATAAAAAAGAGACAGAAAGACACAAGAGTGTTGGATGTGATGTAGCATATAATATGTTATTAGAATGAGATCTAACACTTATTTGTCTTCCGTCTACACACTAATAATTTAAATGACATTTACTTAAATTGGATCAGATATTTCTAAGAAACAATTAAGCATATGTTATTTTGAGATTTGGATCAATGACCTTTTACTTTAAAACTGATCCAAACTAAATCGCAAAAATCTTATGTGATAAAGTAAAAACTAATAAAGACAATGCATCCTAAGGAGAGATAAAGTCAAAACAAATAACTATCTCTTAAGTTTGAATACAAGAGAAGAGAACTAAAAATTTAATAACTTTGAGAATTTAGAAATAAGAAATCAAAACAAGCCACCCTAACCTTTATTTAATATAGTTGGATTTCGTGATATTAATATGGCAAGTTTTAAAATAAATCATATTTCGTATGGTGGTCTACAGTAGACTAGGACTTAAAAGTCACATGAAACTCTAACAAAGATTGACGATATTTTTCAAAAATATAAGTTAACATTTCTTTTGTTTTACGGTTGATACATAATTTGATTGGTATCGGTTTTTTTAGTTGAGGTCTGAGGAGTAAAATTATTTTCTCTTACTTTTATCGAAATAATATCGGTCAAGTCATTATCTCATGCATAAACACCTTGAAAACCGTCAACTTATACTTATGAAGAAGAGTGTCATCGAACATTCTTACAATTTTAGGTTACTTTAAAACATCGGTTCTCTGTAGACTAAAGTGGTCCGCTATATAATAAATTGCAGTTTGCGTAGGGTGTTTGGGTTTTCAAGTTGAGATGGAAAACCTTTCAAATGTGATAGAGTTAGGTGAGGGTGAAGAGAGGAAAGAAGCACAAGAATTAGAAGATGAAGAAAATTTCTCATATGCTATACAACTTTGCTACGCTGTTGTGCTTCCAATGGCACTTCAATCTGCAATTGAGCTTGGCATATTTGATGTGTTACAAAAAGCCGGTAAAGATGCTCAACTCTCTGCCGATGAAATTGCTTCTCATCTTTCCTTCAAAAATCCTGATGCTCCCAAAGTGTTAGATCGGATCCTTACTCTTCTTGCTTCTCACTTGGTGCTTAAATGTTTGGTACTTCAAGATGAAGAAAAGCTTGGATCTTTTCATAAACTTTATAGTATGACTCCTGTTGCCAAATTCTTTGTCCCTAATTCTGATGGTGTTTCATTAGGACCCTTGTTGTCTTTGATTCAAGATAAGGTCTTCTTAGCTAGCTGGTCAGTTCAATTCCTTCCCTAACTGGGACTCGTACTTTTGGTGTTTGTGCTCTATTCCTTTGTTTTCTTTATGATTGCTATTACTGGATGGTACTAGTATGCTATATCTATCTAACTGAAATATGGACCATCAATGATCAATGAGTTAGTTAGTTAGTTATCACTCGCTTAGATGTTAGTTACAACTCCCTGGAAAGTTAGTTGCGGTTGTTGTAAGTAACTAGATAGTTAGTTTGAACATTTCATGTACTTATTTATCATCTTAGGTGCTACAACCGCAAAAGGCTATTTAGTGCTTAGACAAATTATTTTATCTTTCTTTTATTTGATATATATTATAAATTTAGAGGATATTTGAAAGGATTGGAGTTAATTGAAAGTCAATTCTCATTCCTCACTCTCTATAAACCAATTCTTTCATTTCCCTTTAACTAATCATAGTGAAAAAATAATTCAAAAAAAAAAACTGTTTATTTTATTCCTTCACAGGCCTGAGCTTAAAAATGCAATTAAAGAAGGAGGTATTCCATTCAACAGGGTTTATGGATCACATGCCTTTGAATATCCAAGCATGGACTCGAGGTTCAACCAAATTTTCAATACAGCTATGATCAATCACACCAAAATAATCATGACGAAGGTTATTGAGACCTACAAAGGTTTTGAAGTCATAAATAAGCTTGTGGATGTTGGAGGTGGTCTTGGGGTTAACATTAATTTGGTGACTTCCAAATACCCTCATATAAAGGGTATCAATTTTGACTTACCTCATGTCTTACAACACGCCCCTTCTTATCCTGGTATGACCTTTTTACAAGTTCTTTATGACGATTTTAGGAAAGTAAATGAATAGCTGTTTCTATGCTATTAGTGT
>NC_021166.2:21098106-21141452 GCF_000331145.2 Cicer arietinum
ATATATATATATATATATATATATATATATATATATTCATGCTAACAATAATGAGTGCTTTATATATGTAAATATAGATATATTATTAGAAAAAGAATTATGCACCGTCATGTAAACTAATTTTCACCCCAGTACACACTCATTAAACTTATATAGTATATATTAAAATTGTTTTGAAAGTTTTGTATTCAACTTTTTTAAAGTTTAATTTAATTCTTTTCAATACAAATATTTTATTTTGTCATTTCTTAACAAATGTTCTACACTAAAAAGCTACTTGATGTTGGCAGGTGTGGAACATGTTGGTGGAGATATGTTTGAAAGTGTGCCTAAAGGAGATGCCATCTTTATGAAGGTGAGTGAATATGAATCGTTTTCATGGTTTAGTGGATAGCTAAGGGAATAAACAAGCTCTCTAATTCAAAGGGAAAAGTGAATATAATTTGTTTTTTTCAATTTATTTATTAGAGCGCTGCAAATGATAAGTTTTAAGGTGTTAATATAGTTAAAATGTTAATTTTACAATGTGATGCCTTAAATAGTAGAGGATTTTTAGACAAAAGTTCAATCAAATTTTCACACTTTAAAATTACACGTGTCATTTCTTTATCCAAAATTAATGATGTAAATATTCTAAATTTTATAGTGGATACTTCATGATTGGAGCGATGAGCATTGCTTGAAGCTATTGAAGAATTGCTATGATGCTATCCCTGATGATGGGAAAGTGATTGTTCTGGAGTCACTTCTTCCTATTATACCTGACAATAGTAATGCTACAAAGACTATCTCACAATTAGATGTTCTAATGATGACTCAAAACCCAGGAGGAAAAGAGAGAACTAAGCAAGAATTTGTGGATTTGGCAACTAAAGCTGGATTTAGTGGCATCAAATATGATTGTTGTGTCCGTAACTTTTGGGTTATGGAGTTCTTTAAGTAAAGAGCATGTGCTACAACCTATCGTGTGTGTGTGTTTTTCTTTAAGTAAAATGAAATTTGTGTATGTGTTTTTAATAATCTGACTCTCGATTAAAATGGTCTGGTAATCTGAGTATAAGTGAGAAGTAAGTTATGTTGGACTGATGATTGTTTTAGGAATGATTTAAAGAGTCATTTCCTTTAAATAATTCTCGTGCTATATGTAATTGTTTGTTCTACTATATATTACTAAATAGTAAAATACTTGTCATTCTAAACGAGTAATGCATCGTTTACATACTTTTCTCTTAGATAATAATTAAACAAAATCAATAGAAAAATGAATTTAATTAATAATGACCAATTAAAATTGAAATTGATAGAGTGGAAAATATTGATAAAAACTTAATCTCATCTATTTTTTTGTATGTATAAGTGCAAAATATTTGTCATGTGTTTTTTTAATATTTATTAATGATAAATATTTATTTCACATTTTTTTATATTTATTGTCGATAAATATTTGTCTTGTGTTTTTTGTATGTTTTAATAACAAATATTTTTTTTTTTTTGTAATATTTGTATGTATCAATAGCAATTATGTGTCATGTGATTTTTTTTATATTTATCACTAACAAATATTTGTTTCACCTTTTTTTTATGAATCGTTATAAATATTTATTATTTTAATATTTATCAATTATAAATATTTTTCCCGTATTTTTTTATGAATCAATTATAAATATTTATTCAGTATTCTTTTTTAATATTTATCCCAATTTTTTTGTCTTCATGGAATATATTTTTTCGTTAATTTTGCAAAAAAAAAATTTAAGTTTAGCATATGAGTTTATTTTGTAGAAAAAAAAACTGCAGTATTTTTAAAAGGAAGCAAAGAAACTAATAAGAAGAAAATTAGAGAAGGATAAGAAAATCGGATACTCACGGTTGAATTGATTTTGTTGGACTGGTTTTATTAATTTTTTTTTACTCAACACTGTTTTCCCTTACTTTTTCTTCCCTTTGCTCCTCTTGGTGTAGATTATAAAAGATAATGAAATAATGATGAATTGATTACAATTTTTATTACTATTAATTTATTTCTTTTTATTTGATTGATCACCATTATAATAATTTTTATTACCATTAATTCATTGTTTTCATTCAATTATTATACTAATTTTTATTACCATCAATGCATTTCTTTTCGGTTTCTTTTCATTCAGTCATATACCTTTTTTTTTATGTTTTAGAAAAGAGTGAAACGTTTGAACATGAATAAGAGGCAAATAGAAATCAGAAACATCCATGATAGTCTAAAGTTTATAATCCTAATTATTTATTTTTATTTTTATTATTATATTTTTTATATATTTTTTTTTATAAAAAGTCTAAAGAAATAGCAGATAAAATTAGGTGTCAACACCTTAAAAAACATTTTTTTTGAATATCATATCTTAATAGGGTGATGAGTACATGCTCTTTCGGAACCTTGGGGTTAGACATCATTAGTGCCTTTTAAATACAATATTATAAAAAACTTTTTCCAAAACCTAATCCTTTTACTTAGTTTGTCTTCTTCCTCGCTACTAAAGCTTTTACACTTTCAAAGGTTCTTCCCTTTTTTCAATTGATAGTTTGACACAAAATATCTCTTCCCGCTACAAAATAATATTGTACTCATTCCCTAAATCTTGATAGAGTTTCTCAAAATATAGGTTTAAACTAGTAGACAACTTCTTCTCAATTCCATTCATTTTGTGAGTAAGAATTTTCTTTTTGGCAAAGATATTACTAAATATATTTGTATTTCACTATTTTTATTTTGATCGGGGTAAAACTATGGAATTTGTCCACTTAGAAAAAGAAGCCCAAGATTGTTGAAGGAAGCTAGTGAAGTCATCATGGGCTAGTCATGTAGCAACAAACCTGAATGCTTGTAGTTGTCTATTTTGATTCTGATTCTGAAAGAATTTCATATATAAAGGTGTTGGAACCAAGTTGATTTGAAGAACTATGTCATTCACTTGTTTTGATGATCACAAAATCGTTTGTGAGAATAATTTAATGCTCTAACATAGTGATTAAGTGTGCAGGTTTGAGATAAAATATTTGTGTAATAGACTTTCATTGTATCTTCTGATAACAAGAAAAAGACAAAGATACAACACTTGTCCTCCTCCTCAGGTCGTTTCTCTAAGTCTTCTATGCGAACAACGTTGCATCCCAGTTGCCTTTAGAAAGGCAAATCAATGTTATAGTTAAATTGTCTCTAATGAATTCAATATGTGTTTTGCACTATCTGCCTTTGATGAATTCAACAAATGTTTGTTCCTCTACCTCTGATAAGTATGACAAGCAATAATTTGCCTCTGCCTCTGTTAATCACATAAAGCGTCTGATCGTCTGACTCTGAATTATTATGTACCCTTTGAAAAAGTCAACGCTTTGAAAAAGTCAACACTCAATACTCCCAAGAAGACAAATCAAATGCATATCCTTTGATAAACATCCTAGATCTGCTACTTGTTTGAAGATCTTAAGACATGTTATGACCATCATATCCTCTACTTCCCAACTGTTTTAAACAAGATACACTGAATAATTACAAGATCAATTTTTGGAAAATTTCTATGGCAAATCAATTCCACAAAGATACGATACGAAACTTCATGAATTATGTTGATTTATTACAATCAAGACAATAGTTAGAAACATTAATCGTTCTCTTTAAAAGACGCGCCTCCCTCAATGAAGACAATACAAGCAACAAACGCATTTGCATTTTTGATCAATATCATTATGTTCCATGCTATTGCTAAGAATGTACAAAGTAACAAATCTGTAAACACTATCTGCAAAAGCTTATTCAGATAACTCAAGAACCCTTTTGTTGTAACCTAGCCCATTAGCAATTGCCCTCCTCAACAACTTGACTGTACTAAACTAGAAGGTTCAGAAGATTAAACACATTTAGTATGACTAGTAGGTGTTCAAGTGTAAGTTTGACTCAACGGTAAACTAGTAGATTAAATTCTTCACGTTGAAGGGATTGGACGTAGCTACCATGTTATGGTGAACTAGGATAAATTTTCGTGGCTCTTCGACTAACTTTATTTTCTTAAGAGTATTATTTTTCTATTCGAATTTAGGAGCTTGATTCTTTTGTTTTCCTCTGTTTGTGTGCAATTTATTTTTTCCTTCATGCATGTTGTGAAACCCTAGCTCGTTGGGCTACATTAAAATTTGGTTACTTGTGCCTATAATAGTTACCTTCTCATAAATACAATTTTCGGCATATTTAACTTTAGTCAACGCAGTAAAATGGGACCCATTGACCTCAGTGGGTCGTGCATTAGGGTTTTAGAAAGTTCAACATCAGCGTTTGTAATTGCTCTCGCCACCAATGGTTCACCTATCACCTTTATCAATTCTCAGAAACTATCTCTCTTACAACATACTTACCACACTTTGAAAAAAATTTCATGTAGCCCTCCATACTCTAAGTTCATAGTTTTCACTCCCATAATATTCTTACGAGAATCAAGCTTTCTTGATATGTCAACTTCAACGCAGATTCTAGAATTGACCTCTTAAATGTAATAGGGTCAAACGATCAATTTTTAACATAAATTCAATTGCGCAACCAATCCTTTTAAGAAAAATATCCTTGCATAATTGAATGGGAAGACGAGGAATCCACACCTAAATCACCACTGCTCTTGTGAATTCACCACTCTTTAATATGTATGATCTCAAACATTGTACAATCATCAACATTATTAATATTACTGGATACTACTACCTTCGTTCGTCTCTATATATAAGACCATTTTTATTAATTTACTAAAATTAAGAGTAGTCTTCACATTAAATATATCTACAATGCACGATCTTTTTTAAAATTATCCTTTAATTATTAAAACATAGAAGATAATAATCTTATAATTCTTTCCATTTAACTAAGAATATTCTTGTGAAAAAGTAGTTAATCTTCCTTGTAATAATTTATAAAAGGTCTAATTACAATTTTAGTCCCTATATTTTTACTGGTTCACGAAATTGATCTACTATTTTAAAAGTCGACAATTTGTATCCCTCCCTTTGATTTTTTAACTAAAAAATGACATTGGACACTTTAAATAACGTAACATATAATACAATGATGTAAAATGATTAATACAAATGAAATTGAAATAAAATACGGTGAAAACTTAGATTTTAACTTCAATTTTTTCTTCATATTTTTAATTTAATTAATAACATATGAACAATTAATGCATCTAAATGGTTCTATATCGTATAATTATATATTATATCATTAAAAATGTATCAAATCATTCTTTTTTTTAATTCAAAAATATAAAAGAGAGATTAAAACTATGGACAAATATAAACAGAGAAATTCATTCCTTAAACTAATAATAATAGATAAATTAAAATTATAATTAAACTTTTATAAAAAATGACATTTTTTTTACCCAAGAGTGTTTTATACAAAGAACGAGAAAAAAAATATTTTAATAAAATAAAAAAAAAATACTAAAAAAAATAGGTGCACGAGAAGAAGTAGAAAAATCTCACAAACCCAACCCAGAAGTTGCTCTTTTTCCAATCCTCCTTATTATTGAACTTCAATTACAATTTATTTTTGTTTTAAAAAAAATCTGAAGCTATGTGTTGTGGGCAGCATCCATCGTTTGAAAGAGATAGGGTTAACAACGATGATCATTCAGCCTTGGTGCTCGAAAATCTCCGCGATCGGCTCGCCGACACCGAAGCTCGGCTTGCTCGCGCCAGGGCTCGTGAAGCCCATCTCACACGCCGTCTCCATGAGATGAAACGCTTTCTATCTGTTATGGAAATCCTTGAAGATTACCTCAAACGCCGTTACCGTCTCCAACAACAACGTGTTGCTCGCCTCCTCTCTCTCACACCACCTACCCTATAACCAACCGTTACCGTCAACCTTGTGTATATGCTGTTACATTTAGTTATTTTTATTTTATTTTTTTAAAAGTTAAACGTTTGTTGTGATTATGACGTTGTTGTTGTTGATAATTGTGAATGTTTGATGTCAATTTCGTGCTGCTTTAAGTTTTTTATTGTTAGTGAATTTTAAGAATTTCGTTCAGAATCTTCATTGTTTTGGTTTGTGTTTAAGGAAATTGTTGTTGTTCTTGTAGGTTTTTGTGAATTTGATTGATAATATATGATGGAAATTGTCACTTTGAATTGAAGATGTGCTATTTTCGTAAGTAATTTGTTGTTGTGTTAGATTGGAATGTTGGATGCTGAATTTGATCCACGTTAAGTATGTGAATAATTTATAATTGACATTCATGTGCAAATGATTGTTGATGCTTCTGTGAATAACCAAGTCATGAGCTTGCAAGGTGTGCTTGAGGGTGTTTAGAAGAGTTTGTTTGAGATTTTCATGACTAAAACTTTTGTGCAAGTGTTTAGAAGCTAGGCAGCATCCGTACGTCAGGTTAAAGGAGGTGTCTGACATGTGTTGATGTTGGACAGCAACACATGTCGTTGTATTCAATCACTTCTATTTCATAGATTATTATTAATATTTTTATGTCCTATGTCAGTGTCTGTGTCTATGTTAGTGCTTCATAGTCTAGAAGAACTTGTGAAAATAGGATAGCTTACAAAAATAAGTTATGCAGAGTTATCCATTATTCTCTCTTCCATTGTACAAAGTGATAAATCACGAACAGTTATATGATAAGGGTTTATTAAGTTGTTCAATAATACATTCACTTAATGTGACTTTCTTCGTTATCACGAAGAGGGTTACTATATGAGAAATAGAAACCTCTACTTACTATGTTGCCACATTGCACCATTACTTTCTCTACTATTTTGTGGTGTAGTTACCTGCTTAGAATTAGAAAAAGGGAGGTAAGATGGGCAGGGAAGTAAAGGGGAGAGTGGAAGCAAAACTTAAATTAGTCAAAACATGTCCAAAAAGTGGCTATATTTTAGGAACAAGGTCTTCTGATTCTCATGGTAGGTAAATCACATTATTGTTTGGTATTTCTGACTCATTCAATTTCTATGGAATTGAAATTTCTTTAGCCTAATCTGAAGAGCATATGTATTTCAATTTTTTTGCTTCTTGTCCTTACCTTTTATTGTGCTTGTTGAATCCTCATCCAACCTTTTGTATCTCCTTTCTTTTATCTCCTTCTGACCAGGTATGCGGAAAATGTTGATCAACATGACTGGATATTTGAAATTTGTATGACATAGTGAAACAATGTTAATGGTATCTTTAACCAACAAAACAAGAAAAGGTAATGAATGTATCAAATGCAATGTATCTATCAGGTGATATATACTATGCCTTTTGTACTTGAGGAGATTGATATATTTTCGAAGTTTTTTTTGTTGCAAAATAGCATGAATCAGTGTTTCTATGATCTGCTGATGTGAACTGTAGTGTTGTAGAAAGTTTGATGCAATCTTGCTTGATTTGAATTATTCAGTTTGGCATTTTGTTGTCTAAGGATGAAACAATGTTATGAAAAATGTATTTCTTCCGTGCAGAGCATTTTGAAAAGCATGTCTTTGGGATGCTTTGATTTACTTTGATCCTAATGCGGAAAAGTACTGTCTTTTGGGAAGAATGCTGAAGAGGTTTAATTAAAAACATATACAATTTAGGATAAAACTTAGGTGTATTTTCTGAGGTGCTTTTTGTATAATTTTTAACTTAAAATATTCATATCTACTATGGTTTCTTAAAATTTATAATTTTTTTCTAAGTTATAACTACAAAAAATGCATTTTAACTTAATATCTATACAAAACATTTTGAAGAAAATGCACATAAGTTTTGTCCTACTATATATAAGAAAGAATATCTATATTGTGGGCAAATATATCAATTTTTTGTACCAACATTAAATTGGATTGAGTGAACTAGATTTAGATCCTTTAAGCATGATTTCAGGTTCATTTGAACGGAGAAAATGTGGTTGAGAAGGTAGACCCATCAAAGGTGGCAGCCGGATTTCCCGAAGGAGATTTGTCGATGTCCAATAGTAAAGTCGGTGAATACTTCACATCAATATATGATTAAAAATATTGTTAAATAATTTAATAATTTTGCATAATAATTGTTATGCTATGATTTTTTTTTTTTTTTTTTTTTTAATAAAAATTTAGATGTTCTTCCGTGCAGAGCATTTTGAAAAGCATGTCTTTGGGATGCTTTGATTTACTTTGATCCTAATGCGGAAAAGTACTGTCTTTTGGGAAGAATGCTGAAGAGGTTTAATTAAAAACATATACAATTTAGGATAAAACTTAGGTGTATTTTCTGAGGTGCTTTTTGTATAATTTTTAACTTAAAATATTCATATCTACTATGGTTTCTTAAAATTTATAATTTTTTTCTAAGTTATAACTACAAAAAATGCATTTTAACTTAATATCTATACAAAACATTTTGAAGAAAATGCACATAAGTTTTGTCCTACTATATATAAGAAAGAATATCTATATTGTGGGCAAATATATCAATTTTTTGTACCAACATTAAATTGGATTGAGTGAACTAGATTTAGATCCTTTAAGCATGATTTCAGGTTCATTTGAACGGAGAAAATGTGGTTGAGAAGGTAGACCCATCAAAGGTGGCAGCCGGATTTCCCGAAGGAGATTTGTCGATGTCCAATAGTAAAGTCGGTGAATACTTCACATCAATATATGATTAAAAATATTGTTAAATAATTTAATAATTTTGCATAATAATTGTTATGCTATGATTTTTTTTTTTTTTTTTTTTATAATAAAAATTTAGATGGGTTGAATTATGGAGCTCTCTTACATTTTTCCTTAGTATAATGATTGAAGAGCAGCAGAATTTGTATCATTCAGCTTCACATTTGGGTTCATTATGGTTAGGTAACTTATTAGGGGGATAAAATCATGAAAAGTATAAACAATTGAAGAATGATATATGTAGTCGACAAAAAAAAAAGATTTATATAATACTCATCTTAACTTGTTATTAAGGCAAGCAACTAATCTTACACGGTGGTTTAAAAATGTAGATGTATACACAAATGTTTTCGATTCTAAAAATTAGTTAATCACGTTACAGCAAACAATCCAAATGCAACGTAGTTAGTGAATCCCAAAAAATTATTTTGAATCCCAACTCATGCAATATTTGTATGTATCTTTTGTGTTGAAATTTAACATGAAGAAGTTATGTTATGTTAGTAAACTCGCTGGTGGATCTCAACTTCAAATATACAAGTCGATTTTAACGGTAAAATTATTTTTTGTTTTTATTAAAAAATGACATTCATTAATTAAAATTAATATAATATATCAATGGAAAACACCATAAATTTAAAGTTAAAACATCCAGACTAATAATATAAAACAATAAAATATTTATAAATATGATAAAATTGAAATATATGAAATACTATGTTTTTAGCCTAATAATATAAAACAATAAAATATTTACAAATGTAATAAAATTGAAATATATGAAATACTATGTTTTTAGTTATGTAAACGTGAAATCATTATTAGTGTGTTTGTTTAAGATTATTTAGTAAAAAAAATCATTTTAAATGTTTTAGTTATGTTTCTGTAAGGACTTATTTAAAATCATTTTGTTTAAAAAGTTGTAATTTTTATGCTGAAAATGAAAAACTATTATAATTAGCTTTAAAAAAAATCATTTTAATATAAGAAAGAGATATACAAAATATTTTTTTTATAATTTTAAACAAACTAAAAATAATTTTTTCGTTTTTTCTTAAATATTTAAAAAAAAATAATGTTTGAAAATTATTTTTACTTTAATTTATAACAATATATCTCAAGTAAGCCTCTAGCTCTTGGAATTGGGCAGTTAAATCAATCTAATCTAATCTTTAACAAACCACACTAAACTGGCCTCCAGCAATGCTATTTGATTAGGACATATTAAATCCCACATTTTCCACCATATAAATCATCATCATCATTATCCTTATCATGTCACAAACAAACCAATTAAATTATTAAACTATTCCACTTCTGTCTGAAATTATGCTGTGGAGAATAAAAACAATGAAACTTCATTTTGAAGCAAAGAGTCCCACGTTGTTGTTGTAGTATCAGTTTCCACCAACAAAAAGAAGACAAAAAAAAGACCAAATGAAGATTCAACTTGCAGTTATAACTATGACACATTGACACTATCACCTCCCATCTCATAATTCAGCTGCTAAATTACCTTCTTACTATGTCAACATCAAACATTCCCAAAAAAAATGTCACACACACTCACACTTTATGATAGAAACTTTCAAGCTGCAATGAGTTATAATGAAGACAAGATTCTGTTGTAATATTTTTCTAACTTTCTTTTCTTGTCCTTTCTCCACTTTCACTGTACCTTTGCTTCTACTCTCTATCTCTTTTTCTATGGAGTTTTTTTTTTGTTTCCTTGCTGTTTTGTGAAGCCTAAGGTTCCTTCTTGTTGCAAAGTTTTAATATTATTTCTTTGCACTATATTGGGTTGAATTTATTTTTGAATAGTCACTTCAATTTTCAAAGGAAAAAGCTACAATGGAAACTGGGTCAAGCTCAGAAATTGTAGATAAGGGGAAGGTTATGAGGGGTGTCAATAGCAAAGGCAAGAAGCAGTATTCTAATGGTATCAAAATTGAGCCTTTTGTACCAAGAAGTAAGCATCACAATCCTAAAGAGTTGAGAACTTGGGCAAAGAAAACTGGGTTTGTGTCTGATTACTCTGGTGAAGCTGGGACTAGTGCAAGTGAGAAGTTTGATAGTGTTGGTTTTGATGTAGAGAAGAGTTCTGTTGTTGTTGTTGATGATGATGATGATCAAAGAGAAGGAGGGTCTTCTCCTAAGATAGAGATTGATCCGGTTCTCGGGGTTGCGAGGCCCAACATGGACGATGAGATCAAACCGGATTATGATTCGAAGCATGGAGCTAGAAGGGGTGAGAAAGATAAGTTTTTGAGGTCAAATTATGGTTTGAATGAGACAATAGGAAACCAAAATCAGAGGAAGAAAAATGGGGTTGAACCTGTTTTGGGCTATGGTGATAAGAAAATTGGACTAAGAAGGAATGATGATACTAATGGAATAATGAATTTGATTAGGGATGGTAATGGCCATGCACTGGGAGTTTCTTCTGCAGTTGCTCCTATGCCAGAAAAAAAGAAGGAAGACGAAAGTGTAACTGAAGGAGATGTTAAGGTGAATCTGTATGCTGAGGATGAGGAACATGCTCATAGAGAGTTTCAAGGACAGTCTCAAATGAAGTATGGACTCACAGAAAATCCGAGTGTTGGTTAGTCTAAAGGTCTAATTACTCTGTAGGTCCTGAATTATTCGAAACTATTTAAAATTTTCTCAATAATTCAGAGACCTACAGAGCAATTAAACTTAGTTTAAATTGATTTTACCTGTTTCTCAAATTTAACTTGCAAAGCTAATTTTAGATAGTTATCAAAATAGTATGGTTTGTTTTAACTTGAGTTTGTATGGAAAAATTGATGTCTGAACCCTTATGCTAGACGTAGCCATTAGTCAACATAGTATATTCTAATCAGTTTCATTTACCCTATTGCATACTATTCAATATACTAGGGTTAAAATAGAGTAATAATTAGAAAAGAGAAAGCTCTGCTGCAGAGTTCTAATGAGATCCGTTGAATATGTGCTTATATGATAAAACTTGAAAACAAAGGCGCTATAATTGTATATACGTGTTGCATTAGTACACATATTTGGCCTTATATCGTATTGTTTGATGAAGGGCATTGTGATGCCCCCTCCCATTTTCCCTCATTTTTTATAGTAAATCATGGATTCAAAGTATGATACCATGTTATAAATAGTAATGTTAATTCTCTGACATGCTAAATAATTTGGTACTTCTTTTTGACTTACATCTTAGCATCTTTAACTGCAGTACTTCTTATCTATTATGGTCTGCAGCACTACCTATCATTGGTTGGCTCATTAGTGTTAATCCCATTAGTCATGGTCCCAACCATGGGTGGAACAGATGTAAGCATAATCTCTTACATAATGGTTGATGTTTTGATTATGCATTATGAAAATTGATTAGTTTTCCAAACTCATATTTATTCACTTTTGCATCAATCATGACAGAAGGATACTGCTAGTGTAATTTCTACTATGTTGTTTCTTTCGGGCGTCGCAACGATACTGCACTTATACTTTGGAACTCGACTGCCTTTAGTTCAAGGGAGCTCATTTGTGTATTTGGCACCGGCACTAGTTATCATCAATGCTGAAGAGTTTCGAAATCTTACACACCACGTAAGTTCACTGATAGAAAGCATTATTTTACTTTGACAACTAATCACAACTTGTCAACCATCTGCATTTCAAATTACTTTACTACCTGCAAGACAAATGTTAGAATTTATTAACTAATCACATTTTTGTTTACTTTGGTTTTTCTTCTTATTGTTGAAAACTGTTTTTGGTTTTTGATATTAAGGCCTTCTTATAATAACTGCAGAAATTTAGGCACATAATGAGGGAACTCCAAGGAGCTATAATTGTTGGTTCAATATTCCAATGTATTCTGGGGTTTAGTGGTTTAATGTCTCTTCTTCTAAGGTAACAAGAAGCTGCATTTGATCTTTCTTGTATTCCCAGCAGCTTGTTAAATTTCTGATGGGAAAGAAATATCTTTCATGTTTTCATGTTGAAATTAGTAAATTAGACATCTTGTAATCTCAAAATGATGAATTTGAGAAACGTTTTACAGAATCGAGGACTAAATTGAAATATTCATATTTTTTGTCACCAAATGTAGAGTGTTCTACAAAGTTTGAGACCATTTTGGTGGTTTATTCATTGCCAGTAAATCATATTTCATGCATCATCATTGGAAAGGCAAACAAAATCAGTAATTCAACTATATATTATATGATTCATTGGCTTTGACATTTCTCTTAGAGAATGTAATGTAGTTTGCACATCCTGAAACTGAGAAAAGGGTGATTGAAGAACAATTTAAGCTCTTTATGCTCAAATTTAAGAACACAATTTGATGAGATTTTATATATGGTGAATGAACTGATCATAAAATCTACTCTGAAATTTGTCAGAAGAAAGTTATCAAGACTTATGTATGTGATGTGTTCATTCTTTGCAATTTTATTACTATTTGTTTTAGGATAATCAACCCAATTGTGGTGGCTCCAACTGTTGCTGCTGTAGGTTTAGCATTCTTTAGCTATGGCTTTCCACAAGCTGGCACTTGCATGGAAATTAGCATTCCACAAATTGTGTTGGTTCTAATATTCACTCTGGTGAGCCCTCCTGACCCAACTATTTCATTTCTTTTCATAATAAACAAAATTTCCCTCTTGTCAACAACTTTTTGAAACTGATATAGATTTTTTCTTCTTTTCTTATTTGAAGCATCTTCGAGGAATATCTATCTTTGGACACCACTTGTTTCGAATTTATGCTGTAAGTTTTTAAATTAAAATATCGATTAAATACCAAAATCAATGCGTGAAACTCTAGGGTTGTATTAGCTTAGTCTCCCATATTATTGATATTCTAAAATGATCCTTAAAATTAAAAAATGTTAATCAAGTTTGTATCCGTCTTGATTTTTTATCAAATGCATCATTAACATTATTCACTTAGTTTCAAATTGATCCCTAATATTACTAACTTAATGTCATTATAGATTTATAGTCCATGTCAATACAAACGAATGGACGAATTCAATTAAAATTTTGTAATCTTAGGGATCATTTTGAGATATCGATAACTGACTATGTGAGGGACTAGAATGATGCATCTCTATAATTTCAAGGATCAATATGGATATTTTTCCTAAAAATGTCACTTGTTTGATTTTGAATTTTGAGACATGGCATATATTGTGTACAATTTGTGTGCTCTCTAGTTCATAAAATCCTTGACCATGCTAGAATTTAGATGCTTATGCTAATCTTAAACTAATGATTGTGCAATTCATTATTAATTGTGTGTAATTGTTGAGAGTTCTAAGTTAAAGTTTTCCTTTATTATATATACTAACAAATTCTGTTGACACAATTTAATATTTGCAGGTTCCTTTAAGTGTTACAATAATTTGGATATATGCATCATTTTTAACAGCTGGGGGAGCATATAAGTACAAAGGATGTGATCCAAACATCCCTAGTTCAAACATTCTGATTGATTCATGCAAAAATCATGCTTATACAATGAAGCATTGCAGGACTGATGTATCAACTGCATTGTCAACTTCTGCATGGCTCAGAGTTCCTTACCCTTTACAATGGGGTTTCCCTATTTTCCATTTTAGGACTTGCATAATCATGGTCATAGTGTCCCTGGTTGCCTCTGTTGATTCTGTAAGTACATTATCATATTTAAATGCTTGCAAGTGTAAAATATCATTTATAAAATGGCATGCATATATAGTATTGAGAAAATCTCAAGTCTCAATTTGAAAATAGATAAGGTCTGAAAAGAGTTTATAAAAAGTGGTACCCCTTAGTCTTTTACCAATAAGTCAGTTTTGTAAAGATGAGTTAGATCCAATATAAAAACCTATTATATGTCAAGCACCATTTGAACATTGTGGACCTTGTTATTTAAAAATGCATGTTAAATCATAAATGCAAAAGGGTGGTTATCAATAAGGCTTTAAATTGCGGTTGTGGCCGCATCGCGATCCTTGATATTGCGGAGAATCGGAGTCAAATGTGTTTGATAAAGCCTAAATCGCAGTTATAGAGACATAAAAACTTGATTTCGCGGCCACAAACTTCTTTACAAAACCCATATAATCAATGTGCCTAGTCACTTTTAAACCTTAAAATGAATTTTCATGTTAAAGCAAAAGACCAAATATGTACAGGAGATGAAACTTAGGCCTGTTAGGATAAATAACTTAATTAAGCATTTGTAGAATAAGTTCATATGATAATATATATAAGTTATTTCTATAACAAAAGATAGAATATAGTCAAACTGTTTTTATGTAAACTATAATCTATTGTCATAAACTATTTTAGCGAGCTAATGAAAATAAGTTGGAAACAAAACATGTCATAAATTGTTTTCATAAGTTTTTGCAAATAGTCTCACAAGTGTTTATGCTATAATATCAAAAGTAAATCAATCCAAACAGACCCTAAAATTGTGACTATGATAATGATTGTATGTTCATTTTCCCAGATTGGAACTTATCACAGTGCATCTCTGAGAATTAATTTGAGGCCTCCAATCCCAGGAGTTGTGAGCCGCGGAATTGCATTGGAGGGTTTATGTAGTATATTAGCAGGTCTTTGGGGTTCAGGAACTGGATCAACTACCTTGATAGAAAATGTTCACACAATTGACATAACAAAGGTTGCAAGTAGGAGGGTAGTGGAACTTGGAGCAGCCTTCATGATCCTCTTCTCATTTATGGGTAAAGTAACAAAACTCAATGACATGAGTCATAATTCTATGTCAAAAAATTATTCAACAACTGAATCTAAGTATATGTAATGGTTAGTTTTGGTCCATCTAAAAATTTTGAACTAGTTCTCACAATATTTCTATTTACATATATTATTTTATTTTTCAAAAATTGGGGATGGGAGAAATTATCATTATTTAAAGTGACACTAACTTTTAAAACTATCTCATAAAAGATCTTGAAGTTATAAGGTCACACTCTTACCACTAAGCTGGCATGAAATGTTGACAACGTATTATCAACTTCAGCGTGATTCAAAATTCAGTTTGAGAAATTGTTTTTTTAACTACACAATAGTTTTCTTCCTTTACTTTCTAGTAGAAATAAAAAAAATAAAGCGAATTATAAGTAGTATTTTGTAATCAAAAGTAGAAAAACGAAAATCCTTAACATATTTTCATGTTCATTTTAATTAATGTAATAAAGTGCAAACAAGGTTCTAAATGCTTTTTCTGTTATAGGAAAAGTGGGTGCTCTTCTGGCTTCTATTCCACAGGCCTTGGCTGCATCTGTACTATGTTTCATGTGGGCTCTTATAACAGCATTAGGACTCTCAACATTACAGTATGGTCAATCAGGAAGTTTTAGGAACATAACAATAGTTGGTCTTTCATTGTTCCTTGGTCTATCCATCCCTTCCTATTTTCAACAATACCAGCCTCAATCCACTTTGATATTGCCTTCTTATCTAGTTCCTTATGCAGCTGCTTCTAGTGGACCATTCCATTCAGGCATTAAACAAGTAAGCACTTATCTATGCTTATATCCCTTGGATAGTTGAATCCAATATTTATTATTTTATTAAAAGTATAATAAGGAATAGCTTTGATGGTTTACATATGAATATGTTATTGTCAATCATCTTGTTAGATAAATTAATTTACAAGCTTATTATATCAATAATGATTTCTCCAAATTAATTCTAATTTCACATATTTACACTTGTTCACGATTTTAGCCCCTCATTCTAAATCCGAAAATACAATCTCTCAATTTTTAAAATTTCAGATTTTATTTTCGTCACTTAATTTTGGACTTATTTTGTCTTCATCCGAAAATATAATCCACATATGCATTGTCTCATCGCCCATTGACTTTGTTAGGTTATTAGTCAACTTGACATATCCGAAATAACAATCTTCAAATTCACTGTTGAGAAAAAGTATGAAATTTTAAAAATTGAAAGATTATATTTCAGATTTTAAAATCATGAATAAGTGAAAATAGAGAGACCAAAAGTTCATTTAAGCCAAAACAAATCTATGTACAAATGTTTAGCGTCTAATGTTAGTATTTGGATTCCCTATAGTTAGAGAGTTTTTAAAGTCACACAGTTAGCAAGTCTTTAGTCAAAATCATCAAACAATACATATTTAAAACTCGATATATTAGATTTAAAACGATTTAAAAAATAAACTCAACCTGAGTCGCCAGATACCGAACGGTCCCGACTTGCTGACTCCATAACTGCACAGATTTTCTGACTGCAAGAAATCCGGATCACTAAAACTAGTAGCTGGTTTCTTTTATTGGTGAAGTTAATCTAACTTGTACCTTTTATTGTCTCATTTCTGTTAGCTTGATTTTGCAATCAATGGCCTTATGTCCTTAAACATGGTGGTTACATTGTTGGTGGCATTCATACTGGACAAAACTGTCCCAGGAAGTTCACAAGAAAGAGGGGTGTATTTATGGATGCAACCTCAAGACATTGCAAATGATCCTTCATTGGCATCTCAATATTCTCTGCCAAGGAAAGTTGCTAGATGTTTTTGTTGGGCAAAATGGTTAGGAGTTTGATTACAAAGTTATCTATTGAGTTACTCTATCCAGGCACTAATGGTAACATTCTCTACTGAATTATCTATATAGCATCGGCGCTACAAATTGAAGGTGTGTCTAATGTCTGACATATGGTAGTGTCAGATACTAATACAGCATCGACGCATTTGATTAAATTTTTCATAAAGTATTATCGGTGTGTATTAGTGTCGTGTCCGATGTTTGTGTTAGTGTGCATAGAAGATATAGCAGCTTATGAAGAATATATAAATGGATTGAATTACAGATTACCAAATAGGAAATAGTACAGCACTGATTATGCTTGTGAAATTACAAAATGTTCTCACATATAGGTAAATTTGTGAACTGAAAAGGAAAAAGTGAACAAACTATTGTACTTATACATAATTCTTTTAATCTAATGATAATTCATTTTTGCAGTTTCTTTCTGTTTGATATTTAAAGTTGAAATAAATCAATGACAGTTGATAAATCTTACAACAGATCTTTAGTTGTAGCGCGTTGGCTCAACCTCTCAATTACAATGTTGGAGTTTTTATTTGAGAACATAAAAGAAAAAGTTACTATGTATATAATCCAATTACTCCACCATTATATATAAAAAGTACTCCCTTATATATATACATATACAAACACACCCATTAATCTACTCTTTTTAATACAACTTCTAAAATTTTAATTAAATAAATTTTATGTTGATTAAAAAGGAAAAAAAATGCTTGTTTATATCCATGCATTTAATGTGCCAAAAAATTGTAATTGTAATTAAATCATGTGAAAGTCATTAGTATTATTATTAGGTAAAAGTTATGTACTAGGTGTCTCTATTTTACAGCCTTATATCTGATCTCTTCCTTTGCCAGTAGTTAATTAGGGAACAGAGGTTATGATTAGGGAAAAGTAATGCGTTCTTCAACTTCAAACTTTTGGGAGATATGCCATTCCCAGATTGCAACCATTCTTCTAGTGCTTCTAGCTCATAAGAAAACCCATCAGATGCTATGTGTGGATTTCTCATTACTTTCTGCATTTCAACATCACAAATGTTGTAACCTTATGTTAAAGGAAAACTGAAATAATATTTTATAAGTTATTTAATTAAATTGAGATTTTTATTATATGTCTTGAAAGTGTAAATTTTTTTTATACATACATACATTCAATCATATATGATATAGATATTTATGGAGATATTTTATGATTTAACATAATATTTTTATACATACATACCTTCAATCATATATGATATAAATATTTATGGAGATATTTTATGATTTAACATAATAAAATGACATTTGATTGAATACATATGTAATTTTTTTAATGATTAATGCATAACAATTAAATCTTTAAATTTATTTGATAAAAAATAGATCAACAATAAATAAAAATATGTTAATCGAATTCATTTTCTTTAAATACATTTAATAACAATTTGATAAATTTTAAAATAAAATCATAAAAATGAAACATTTCTTATTACAATCATTTTACATTAGTTCAACACTTTTTACACTAATCATATCTTTTTTTTTTGGGGGGGTACGATTTTATACTAATCATATCTAACTAGTACTATGTTCTCATGTAAAAATTGCATAACTTTGTTGAATTGCGGATGGTTTTTAGGTAAAATTTAATATTTCTTTGCTAATGCTTTTCACCACTAATGTTTACTGTTGACAAGACATAACAACTCATCAAATGTTATTATTTTTTTTGACTAACATTGGATCATTATTTTAACAATAAGTCAATAAATACATAGATAGATAGGTTAGAAGACTAACATGAAGGATTGGGCAAAGGAATATGTTAGGCACTTTACTAGATTCACCACCCCTTTTTTTTTATCTCATTGAGTTCCTCCATCACTCTTGTTATGCTCATTTCTAGATTAGACTCACAATTCATGGTCATGCACCTCATTGCCAAGCCCAAAACTTCTCTTGCTACATCCAATGGCCATTCTTCACCAATCTCATCAAAAATTGCTTCCTTATCCACTTTCACCAAATTTCCTCTTCCAGTCAAAAGATGAAGCAACAAAACCCCTATTGCCTTCATATCTAACCCAACATCACATTCTTTATTGCACCCATGAAGCCCAAACCCTTTGATCTTTGCAACAAAATTGTAGTCTAGGAGGATGTTGGATGGAGAAGGATGACAATGAATAATGGGCCTGGGCTTAAATGCATTGAGAAAGCCCATCCCAGAACAAACTTCTATGGCTATCCTTATGCGATCTTGCCAGCTAATGGGCCTGATTCTTGTCTTGCAAAGTAGTATGTCTTCCAAGCTGCCATTGTGCATGTATTCCAAAACTAAGCATTTGGGCTCAGAACAGAAGCCCAATACAGCAACAAGATGAGGATGCCAAATACTACCAAGAGACCTCAACTATAAACATTCTAACTTCAGAAAAGTTTACTAAAATTTATGAACATTTTAATTATTCATTTTACGATAGAATATTCTGTTCAAATAAATTAAATAATCAACAATAGAATATTTTATAGAATAAATATTTTTCATTTGTCTTTCTTAAATAGATTGTTAATAATGTGAACTAATAAATTCTTAAATAGATTGTTAATAATGTAACAAGATGATTGCAACGATCAAATCAAATAAATTCTTGAATTTTATTTATATCATAATTGATTATGATGTATTGATAAGTGTAATTGTTTTTACATTGACGGTATTATTCGCTTTTAATTATTATTTTAATATTGTTTAAACACACAAAAATCTTACTTATGTAATTTGTCTCTTTTTTATAATGTCTTTAACTATTTATTATTTTATTTCACCTATTTATCTCTATAGTTGAGGGTAATTTTCACAAAACATTAGTTAATACTACTTTAAATTTTGAAATCGACAAAAAAAAAAGTTATATAAAAATGACATTTAAAAACAACAAATAAAAAAAAATGACATTTAAAAAAGAACGAACGAAGTACAACAGAAAATTTCTCTAAAATATTGATTTTATAATAAAATAAAATTTTCATGTATTAACAAAACTTCCATGTTAATTTAAATAATGGATTTTTTTATATAATTATTCACAATTTTATACCCTGTTCACAAATTTTAACTCTACTAAAATATGAGTTAATATTTATTTATACTACTAGTATTGTCCAACCATGTGAAGGAAACTCTTCTAATAATGTAGGACAAAAATTAAGATATGTTTTACAACTTATAAACAACAGAGGTTAAATATTTATTGTTAGCTTGTTTACCTTAGCTTGGAAATCTTGTTGGGACAAGCCAAGAGTAGAATCAAGCATCTTGATTGCAGCATTGGAATGGTCAATATACCCTCTAAAGACATTACTCCAATTCTCACAAGATTTCAACCTCAAGTGTTCTGAAAAATTGTGAGTGGCCAAAATAATATCCTCCTTTGTGTACTCTCTTAAACCACATTCATTCTCTATTACCTTAGTACTAATTTTTGTGACATTTTTTTCTTTGATAAACATAATCCATTTGTTCATAATATCCCTTTGTCTACTTAGCTCTTCAATTTTCATTAGCATCTCATTCCTTGCAGCATTTACTTTCTCTAGTTTGGTTTCAAATTCTGAAAATTTCAATTTGGAAACATGAAGCTTATTTTGAAGCTCTAGTTGTAGCTCTTTTAGTGAATGAAGCCTTTGCTTGCTCTCTTCAACACTCATCCTAATTTTGTTAATTTTTTCATTTTCTGCATTCACTTCCTTCTTTAGCTCGTCCTTTCTTGTCAATTCTTCACTTTTTAAATATTCAACTTCTTCTTCCTGAAAATATGATATCATTTGTGGTAAAAAAAATGATTTAAATATAGATTTGGTCCTATAAAATTACAATCTTTTGATTTAGTCCATGTAAATTTACATCTTTGTAAATATACATATTTTTTGTTTTTGTTATTTTGTTTATGTCTTCAAAATTTATTTATATTAAAATTAGTTTTTGTTATATGTTTTAAATATTTATTTTAGTCCTTTTTATCACTCATATTAGAGGTATTAAAATTAAATATTTTACCAATATAAGATTAATTCTAATATAAACAAATTTTGTTAGGACTAAAGCAAAGACTAAAATTAAAATAAAGTATATTTGTAAGTACAATTTTTGTTTCCATTCACTATATATTTACAAGAAAAAATATATTGAAACCCAAAAGTATTATAGGTGGAAACTACATTGTTGGAACACATAGATTAATTGCTTAATGAATATTATTACCCGACGATTGCATATATAAATAGCCCATTCAGCTTTTGCATGCTTCTCCAAATTGTCCTTTTCTTCTTTTCTTTTCACTTGGATGGTATTGTAAGCTTCATTCAGTTTATCTGTGAGGATCTCAAATTTTTCTGCAGCACTCTGAGTAGGTATCAAATTTGTGCATTAAGTTTTTTATGTAAATATGTGACATAATGTATCGGGGTTGCTTTTCCCATCCCTAATATAAGTTCAAATGTATGCATCCAAACAATAATTAAACGTGTGCAGTTTTGAATGTGTACTTTTGAATAATTTGTGCCGAGAGAAAGTAACATCCCAATATAAAAGTGCATATATATAATGAACATAGAGGGTTAGTCTCTTTTGTATTGACATCAATAATAATTTGAAATTTTAAATATTAGAAATAATTGAATGGAAACTAAATATATTGATGTCAGACATTAACATATATCATATATCCACATCTTTAATATGAAGCATCAATGCTAAATCTATGCACACTCCTTACTAATGGGCCTATGAAATCTAATAAAAACTCAAAATATTGAAAAATGTTATCTACTCTATTTATTTCAAGAGAGTCATTTAAAGTTTGTTCACACGTATTAAGAAATGTAATAATTAAAATAAAGAGAGAATTTATTTTATCAAACTACTCATTTTAATTATTGGTGAGATTTTTACTATTATCGATGTTTTGTAAGTTGTGCTCATAGTAATTATTGAAATGTAGTATAAGAAAAAAGAATCATTAAAGTGCATTGAAAATTGAAAATAACACTGATTTTGAGATAGCTTATATTTACTAAAATGATACTCAATATGAAACTCGAGAATATGATAGTTTTAGTTATGTACCTTATTATCAGAAATTTGAAGTTTTTGGAAATAAGGCTCAATTGGAGTAACGAAGGAATCATGATTGTCTTGTCCAAAACTTCCTTCCTCGAAATTTAAGGACACTAACTCATGTAAATAATTTTCAATTTCTTGGATATAATTTTGTTCTAGATGAGCCTCCAAATATGTTGAGGAAATTGGTGACCTACTAGAATTCTTGTGGTTGGAATCAATGGTTTTATCGCTTATCATTCTCTCTAGCCAATCTTTGAAACTCATCTTATCTCTCATTTTGGCAACCTTGACACCATTATCATCCTCCATGGTTATTTCACCATTCTTCACTCTTGGTGAAACTTGTTTCCCTCCACATATTATGAATAATTCACAGAAGTCAGGCTTGTGCTGATGAACATAGAACAATCCGTTCATGGCATCTTTTGATTTTCTATACCATATGAAAATTAAAATGTAATTAGCAAAGCCATCGAAGAGTTTTTTTATATAGAAGAAAAGAGTAATAATTATTTTTTGAATTACACGATTAAATATCTTTTTTATATCCAGAAAATTGGTAAATTGAGTTTGAACCCTTAGTACGTTTTTGATCTCCTGTGACATCACAGTTGTAGTTGCAACTATATCGACTCATTTATCAGCATTTTGATGCAATATCAAGGTTTGAAATGTAAACTACAATTCAAATTTAGAACCATAGTTTTAGTCTCTTATTAAGTCTCTACCACATACTAAAATCATTAGACATGGCAATGGAGTGGAGCGGATGCGGATTTTGCCTCCTTCACTCCGCACCCCATTAATTGGGAAAAACTCGTACTCATTTTATAGCGGGTGTGAAATTTAGGTTTCATCCTCATCCGCAATGGAGCTCGGGTTTCTCCGCCCACACTCACATTATTCATATATATAAAATTATAAATTTAAAAATCATATTTATTATAATTAATATAATAAAAAAATTATTAATAGACAATAATAAAATTAAAAAATATTTTCTATAAAGATAAGATTATAATTTTTAATATTTAAAAAAATATTAAGTATATTTAATATGTATATGTATAGAAAATTTAAAAATTACTATAATATTACTTGTGGAGCGGACGCATGATGGATATCACTACCCCAAACTCGTCTCCGCTCCCAAATTTTAATTTCAGATAAAATCTTCACCCGCATCCGGTCAAAGTGGGTTTTCTCGCCCAAATCAAGCTGGTTTGGATGGGTGCAGGTTATACTGTCATCCATAAAAAAACATGTTTATTTTTTTAGACTAGAATATTTAAAAAAGTAGAATATTTAAAAAAGTATTAGAGACTAAAATTAATATTTATTAAATATTATAGTTACCAAAATTATATTTAAAAGAAAATAAAGATAGAAAGAGTACATAGAAGGTCTCATGAATGAAAATCCCATGACCAATTTGGTTATTCCTAGACCAAGAATCAAGTCTAATGTGAGATTCTGCATTGGTTCATCAAATCTCTCAACCTCAAATGTTTCAGCTGGAATCTGCAGTACAAAGACAGAGATACAATACATTAATTAGAGGAAATCATTTAAGCAAAGTTCCTTTAATTTGAGTTATGTTAAGGAAGTAGTAAAATTTTCTCACTTTGTCACATAAAGCTATATACTTGGAAAGCAATTTGTTGATTATGTTTTGCTCATATTTCCTTATACAATCTAATTTCTCTTCACATGCACCTTTTGCAGGGAGTTTTCCAACTGAAAAAAAAAAAAAGTCACAAAATATAAATGAAAATCCAATTGAGATTCAATGGTACGAAGGAAAAAACTTTTTATTTATTACGTGAAAAAGAGTTTTTATAGAACAATCAATATTAATAATTATTAATATTGTTAATATTTCACTATAAATAAAAATTCAACTCACAATTTCTTTATCACTCTATTATTTTTCCTTTTCTAGCCACTAAACAAACCTATTGAAAAAGAAAATTTAAGACACAAATAAGTAAAAAACTTACGGAGAGTATAAACATGATCTTTGGAAGGGTTGTATTTCACATGTAAAATGATTATAGAAATATTTGGATGAGAATTCCATTTCTTCAAAGCCCAATCCAATGTTTGAAATCCATCTAACACATCATAGCCTACCGCAACGTAAATTTTGTTAGTTTGAGTTGCATCCATATCTTGGAGGGTTGTTTGGGGTACCTTAAATTAGGCTAGTCTTGACTAATGTGTCACAAATTTATTAATTGGATTTTTTTAGGCATAATTGGAAAATATATAGTTGTAAAATAAAGTAGAAAATTAAAGGTGATATAAACTTGGATCTATTGAAGGGCGATATTCACTAGTATGTGTTGAGTGCTATTATGTTGTTACTTTCTCAAGTTGAACCATGAGAGAGACCTTTGGGTTTTTTTTTTGTATTGCTTTCCACGCTATGTACATGTGGTTGGTAATATTCCTAGGACATATTCTTCTAGCATGAAACTATAATAGTGCTTTTGTTTCTAGTAAAATGGGTTTAATCCAAAATTTTGATAGAATAAATTTTGTTTGGAGAAAATTATAAAATAATAAAAATAATTATATTGGATTATTTATAGTGTATAAGTTTGTATTATTCGAATAGAATATATAATTTAGTAACAATATTTATCTCATTATCTTAGTTAGATGATACTTCAAGTTGCTCATGTGAGGTTATAACTTAGGTTAGAGTGCATTATTTTTACTTTATTATCTTAATTGAATAAATAGATAATAGTTTTTATGTTATATATGTGGGTTAGTGTGACTATTAATTTATTTAATAATTATAAAATTAAAGTTCTTTTTATCACACTAGTGGGCAATTGCCTCTTGGAATAATAAATTAAAATGAGAGACACCTCGTCAAAATGATTATCTTTTTGTTTCAGTAGTAAGAGTGGACATGGGAAAAATTGATTGAATCCACGGGTGCAAATTATGAGCTCAATCTCGTCTATTTTTTTATTTCGGGTCGGTCGGATTCAAGTCACCAGATGACGGTTGTGAATGGACGGGTAAAAATGGATTAGACTTTTGGGTTTTATTGGACCTTTTTTTACAATTTTTTTAAAATAAATAGCATATAGACCTAGCCATGAAAAATAATTTGACCCAATATAATTTGTTACATTTAAGACAACTCTGGCCCATTAAAATAACTGGCTAAATCTGTCAATCATACATCATATTTGTTTTATAACTTCAATTTTTCAATTTTTTTAGATCACAATTTTTTATAAAAATATAATCAAAATCTAATCCAATCAAAATTTGGTTGTACTATTGCTCTCAAGGAGATAGTATTTACCATTGGCCACAAAGTCTAAGTCAAATATTAAATCACAAATTCATATGTAATCAAGTCACATTCACATGACAACACAACCAATACAAATTACATTCTCACGTATAAATTAAATAAATTGCATCATAATCAACCTAATTAAAATGACATTAATCAAAGGAATATTACTGCAAATTACATCAAAATCAACATAATTAAAATGACATTAATCAAAGGAATATTGTTGCACTATGAGGATTTACCAAGTGATTTCAGCGGTTTATGCATACATATAATGCAAATTAGAAGAAAAAATAACAACAGTGGAATTGAAATATTTCAAAAGCTTTCTCTTTGAGAGATTGTCATCCAGTTGATGACATCATATTTTGTATCCTCCTTTGTGCGATGTAATGAAATCTTAGCTGACTTTTTTTTTCTTTTCTCACTCTGAGAAAATGATGGAAAGTGAAAAGAAAGAACAATCATAACATCAATGTTTCACATACAAGTCAAATCCAAGATTATAATAACAAACCATGTACATTAGAGGTGTATACTACTTACTCTTCTTCAAGCCAGCAGACTTTGCTTGCAGTACAACATTCATGAATACTGCCAATATTTTCCAACAAAGATTCTGATTTGTAGCTTACATGTGGTTATTATTGTAAGCACATGAGAATATTTCACATAACAAAACATTTCCCTTTTGTAAGGAAATCTATAAGGAGTTGTAAGGAAAAATAAAAGTACCTTTCCAACTCCCACATCCAAAATTGGTTTACTTTCCATTTTAAACTCAATATGACCTTGTCTTAGCTCTTTCAATTGCTTATCAATAGCACTAGTTAGAGTGTCAAGTTGCAAACCATATTAATACAACAAAGTAATCCATATACCCTACATTTCAAACAGAAAATAAAATGTCAACATATATTTAGAAGCTAACTTTCTTTTTGCATCATTCCAAGGAACAACAACAAAAAGCCTCACACAAAATAAAAGTTATAGTTAGAAAATAATAGTTAAGTATTTAGAAATATTTGAAACTTAAAGAGGCAGAAAGCTATTGAAAGTAAACTCTTTGACCAAAAACTATGCATAATACAGTTAACAAAATACTCATAGAAATCTAACCTTACATTATAGGATTCTTGCTCTCAGATACTTTGAGCCAACAAAAAAAAGGATGCTTCTGATAATAGAAAGCTTAACATGATGAAAATGATAGTTATAAAAAATAAACCCTAATTGTAAAAAATAATAAGGAAATCATAACAGAAAGTCATAAAACTTTCTACGAGTACCTTCCTATGTGCAATTGTGAGCTTTCTCCAACACTCTTTTACCTCTTCTCCATTTGTGGTTGAAGATGTGAGATCTAAAAATGTATAATATAATTAGGTGGATAACAATCGAGATAAATGTAGGCAGATCAGAAGCCACAACAAGAGAGGTCGATTAACTTGAGAGACTAGAGAGATAAGATCAAGGGATACTTAGATGTGTGACTAGGGTTTCAAAGGAAAGGAGAATGATAGTTGAAAACGAGAGAAAAGATGCAGAGCAACGGTGTCTTGGGCAGCTAGGGTTTGATGGAAGTAGCGATTTTATATGAAAAACTGAAATGGACTGAGCCAAATATGCATAGCAAGGTTGGGCCTCAATCTCATATGTATTGGACGGTCAGTTTTGATTGCCAATGGATCCATTTTCTTCACCCGAGCTCGACCGCAGTAGACCATGTACATCCATTGAAGTTCACCTGCGAGATATGACAATCGATCCTAACCACTTGTTTGCTTGTGTATCGTATGGGTCGGACGATTATGGGCGGGTGCGACACATCTGTGCACCCCTACTCAGTAGTGTAAGTGAGAATCATCTTCTTAGTTTCCTTCAACATTCTTGGTTCATGTGGTCTCTCTTCATCCATAAGTCTAAGCTTTGGCTCTCTCCATAACATTTGTGACATCCAAAGAAAAAGTACCTACATCTCAACAGTCATGCAATATTCGCCTTCATATATAATTGTTCATCTATTCTAGCCAACTTTTGAACCAACCCAATATATGTAGCGAACTAGACCTCAAAGTGTACGGTTTAGTAGGGATGGCAATGGGTAGGGTTTGGGTAGGGTACTATAGTACCCGTCCCCATACCCGCGATTTAAAAAAATACTCATACTCGTGCTCGTACCCTCTTGGGTATCAACTTTAATACCCGTACCCTTACCCTCTTGATACTTAAGTGCCCGTACCCATACCCGTTACCCACACTTTAACTAAAAAAATCGATAAATAAATGATATTATTGTGATTAGTCATCCCCATACCCATACCCATTATGCGGGTAATTAGTCGTCCCCATGCCCATACCCATTATGCGGATTTTTTCCCTACCCATTGTGGGTTTTTTTTTCGGGTACCCACTGGATATGGGTCTAATTGACATCCCTACGGTTTAGTTATGTATGTTGTCTCCCTCAACAAACTAAAACTTGAGGCTCCTCAGATGCACAAATAGTCATGTATATATTATCATACGGTGTTTGGTCTCTCGAATATGTAGCAGTTAAAATGTTGTTGTAAAGAGTGAGCTATTCACATTCAAATCTGAATATCGTGAAAGCCAAACAGAAAAAAAAAAAAAAAAAATACAATAAAAGATAACAATGCACACAATAATCGTTGGGGAGTCTGGGAACAACAAGTGATTCAAATGCACTAGGACAACAAGAGACTTTGATACCACATCTCCACCCAAAATATTAAGGCATTAAGTATATGGATCACATATCTTATATATCCAATATACCATCAATTTTTAGTCAATGTAAGACTTAATAACTCACAATTTACCCAACAATCTCCCCATCAAATGTGAATCTTTCACATCCTATACTTGTACTGCTGCTATTATCAACAAGATGTGTCTCCTAACAACATCGTCAAGAAGACATTCAATACAAGAATCAAATACAAATATCCACTTCCGCTCCCTCACCAAGACAAACCATGACTATGATTTCTTGGGGAATTCGGGGATGTGCGGGAGCATAAATGGGCTAAACATTTAAGATCCGTAGAAGATTTTGGCACCACATCTCCACTATTAAATCTTCATCATATGCATATTTTTCAATATTTTTAGTCTTATTTATCTTTAATCATTAGTTAATTTAAGGAGTTATTTGAAATATTTTGTTGATTTTAGTTTTTGGATTTAATGAAATGTTTATGTTCTTATTATCTTGATTAAGTAGAGATTTTTCATAGTTTTACGTTGTTTCTTTGTTTTAGTGCACTACTGAATTTTGGTGAAAAATCCACATGACCTATGTGGAGTATTTCAGTTATATATGGAGTTGTAGATGTTCAATTGAAGTCAAACAAAATGCAAATGAAATCTAAGATCCATAGCTACAACTTTCATGAAGACGCCGAAATCAATTTTGGACTCAAAAGATGAGAAATGCAGTATACGTCAGATAGAAGAGGTGTTGCGCTTGAAGCGCTAAACCTGCACCTAGGGCGCATTTCTGCACCACTGACTCTGTCTGTCAAATTGCGATTAAAGCATAAATTCCGCACCCGGGGCACGTGGCACGCTGTTGAATGTATAGAAACATGTTTTTCTCACTTTCTAAGGATCTTTTTGGCTATTGGAAAGTTTGGAGACTTGTGCCCTAGCATAGAAACTCATATACAATTGTTTCTAACACAATTGGATGAGTTTTATCAAGAATCATTCATGAATCTTTTTTGTAATTCTTCTTTAATCTCTATCTTTTATATCTCTGTCATGAGTAACTAAACTCTATTTGTTGAGGATGAGTGAAACAACATGAAACTCTTATTTGTTTGATTTGATTTCTAGTTATATGAATAAGTTTATTGAATTATTTTTCTCATCTATGTGTTTAATACTTTAGAATTAAAGGTTATGTCACTAAGACATTAGAGCAAAAATAATAAAGAGAATTCGGTAATAGTTCAATAAAGGAATTTAGTAACTAGGGTCAAATTAGAAATCAAGGTTGGATTCAAACGTGAAACTCGTCCCTAATATTTTTCTTATTATAAAAGTTCAATTCTATTACTTTCGTTAGTTTCAAATATTATTTTAATCAATTCGGAAACTTTTTGTTCAATTTTAGTAATTAAGCATAATTCGATAGTAAAACGCAATCATTGAGTTCGACACTCGATACTATCATTTTAATTATTACTTGCAACAGTTCAGTGCACTTGCTAAAACACTATCATCCACCAAAACTTTAAGAGAGGTGACTCATATATACCTAATGCCTTAAGGTTTTTGGTGGAGATGTGGTGTCAAAGTCTCTTGTGATCCTGTAACATTTGACCCATTATTGCTCTCGACATTCCCCAAACTCCCTTACAATAATAATATTATTCTATAAATTCAATTAGACTACGAATATATTTGGATTTACCTTTGGCTCACATTTCTCGCGTCTCAATGCATTGTAAACATGAATTTTGTGAAGCCGGGTTTCCAAGCATATACTATTGCAACATATAAATGAATGGATTCCCCCGAAGACCATAGTTTTCTAAAATTAGTAGATAAATTGTAACATAATCTTAAGATGATGATCTGATTAGACATAACTTATTGATGATTGTGTCCAACTATCCTAATTCGAATCTGATCCTTACCCTAAAATCGGATGAGGTACATACTAAGTAGAAATGAATTCGTACAAGACCCAAATTGGTCTCAAGACATCAAATAGTAATGTACACTCATGCAAGCAAAGTTATGCACAATATACAATTATCTTCAAAAAATGTCTCATGTATGAAATTGAATCACCTTCTTCGTCTTGTTCCAAGAACACAACATAAGTATACATATGAATGTTCCCTATACCAATCAAACTACCCATCACAATGAAAACATAAACTTTTGTAAGCTTTTTTGGTTTGTCTTAAAATCCATATAAAATAAATAATATATACGACATAATATCTTAAGCAAATTGTTGAAGTTGTGGGATTCTAGAGAAAAGGAGAAGAGAAAATAATAAGGGTTTGAATATTATTGATAATAGCTTAATGCTGACTTGATTACAAAAGACTCAATACTATTCTCTATTCGTAGAGAAAGATAAACTCAATCCTAAATCAGGGATAAATCAAAATAACAATGAGAGATATTCTAAGATATCTCTATGATTATAAATTGATCTTAGGAAATAACTCAAGATATTCTAATATAATATAATAGATATTATAAAATATTTTTCTAATATTCTAACACTCCCCCTCAAACTAAAGCTTACTAAGTTTTAGCTTGTTACAAGAAAACAATATTTTGATCTGCAAAATAAAAATAAAACAATGGAAAGGCAACTCAGGGATGCAGGTGAAGTCGGAGAGAATTGCTATAAATACAGCCTAGCCAGATAGTCGGAATGATCATCAACATGAGAGAAATTCATGGCAAGCAATTGAACAAAGCAAGATTTGTGTCCTTCTAAAAAACTGCATTTGAAAGCTTCATACCAATAATATCAGAGACTCAAAATATTTAAACTTGAATTTGCTTCAAGGAGAGAGAGACATGCTTCAAGGAGAGAAAGGCAAGGCCAGTACATCTGGGACAAAGATGGGGCTACTGTATCTAGGATAAATTGCCCAGTTGTATGCATGTGGCTTGAAAGAAAAAACTTGAAATAAATCTGGAACCAGGAAGGAAAACTCAATCTAGACGACTGAAGCATTATGTCGGAAGACAGAAACACGTGCCTGAGCTTAAAGTTGTTGGTGGCGGCGCGTGAGATGAACACGGCGGATCTTGGAGGCACATGAGCGTGTTTGGAGCAACTTTTGACCTAAAAAAATATGGGTTGTGTAGATTGGGAGATTCTGCACACAATGGAAGTGGTTGTGTCGGAAAACTTTTCCAGCAGCGACGACAGACAACAGCAGACGGCGGTGGCAGATCTACTTGCATGAGAGATTAGCAGCGCATGAGAGTGCGTGTGACAACTTTTGGCGACGCGCTTTTCAGACATGACCTGATCTGTAGATGACGATGTTGTTCGCAGAAAAATTTGATGGAAATAGTGGCTGCAACAGTAGTAGCGAATTGAACGGAAAACGAGTGAAATGTGTCGGAATATTGGAAAAGAGAAACTATGATTATATTCCTTAACTGTTGGGAACTCGACAGCGAAATAGAGGCGGGATCATTCAAGGAGGATCGAAATAGGTTCTGATACCATGTTGAAGTTGAGGGATTTTAGAGAAAATGAGAAGAGAAAATAACAAGGGTTTAAATATTATTGATAATAGCTTAATGCCGACTTGATTACAAAAGACTCAATACTACTCTCTATTTATAGAGAAAGATAGATTCAATCCTAAATCAGAAATAAATCAAAATAATAATGAGATATTTTAAGATATCTCTATGATTATAAATTGATCCTAGGAAATAATTCAAGATATTCTAATATAATATAATAGATATTATAAAAAAAAAATTTAATATTCTAACACAAATTATTACTGAAAAATAATATTTTATTTATCTGATGAGTTATATTTTTAACTCCGTATATTTTCTAACTAAAGGGACATAACGGGTGATTAAAGGGTCAATGTTAATCCATTTCCTCTTTAGTTGGACAAATATTTTGTCCATATTTTTGTACAAATTAAATTTTGAACTTTTATGATACACAGAAAAATATATATTTAAAACACATGTTTATTTGAAAATTAAAAGTAAAATATATTTAAATTAACCGTGACAATATTTATATTATCATAATCACTAAAATAAAAAAATAGAAAAAACATGATTATATATATATATATATATATATATATATAATGTAATATGATAGTATGAAGTATATGACTAATGAAACATTAATAAGGCAGTTTAGAAATTGATCCCTATTTCCAATATTCTTTTCTCTTCCATAAGAAACTAACCATTAAAATTTGGTTAAAAAACTAAAATTTTCTCTCACTTTTGTTGTATGAACTTTAGAAAAGTAATCTTTTGATGGATAATGATTTTTTCTTAGGGAGAGTGTTAATATTTTCACTAAATTTTCTCTTATTAATTATTAGTGTATTTATCATTATCATAAATGTAAAGTAAAATATATTAACCTAGAAGTAATGCAAGTAGAATTAATTAGTTATATAATTAGAAAATATTCATTTTAAAATGATTTTTTATATATATAAATGAATCACTCATTGTGTCAGATAAAATAAAAATTGTGACTTCAAATATATTTTGTATTAAAGTCACTAATTTCTACAAAATGAAATCTGCAAAATAAGAAGAATCTAGATCTATTACTAAAAGACAGTGATAATCGTATCTAAATATTTTCACATATAGGATGCATTTGATCCTATTGTATGAAAGATGCAACGAATGAATGACTAAATCAAAAAATTTCTTACGTTTTTAGGTGACATTATGAGAATGATATGTATAATCTAATTGATTAAATGTGTTGTAAAAAAAATTATTTTTATTGATGCACTTAAAAAAATACCTTTTTTTATGTTGAAATGTTTTTAAACAATAAGAATATAATTAATGATTTATTACAGATAATAATATCACATATATTATTTATTTTAATTCAAGACATTTGTTAATAGGGAAGATTAATACATTATTTTTATAATTCCAAAAATACATTTTTTAGGAGGGGTTTTTTTATGCTTTAATGACTTACAAACTTTTATATATAAAGATCATTAAATGCAACTACTATTTCCAAGATGATGAATCAATGTTCATAAATTACTTAAATGAATTATTTTATAGTAATTTTAAAATACCCTTATTTTAGGAGAGAAATTTTTGCTTCACTTAGAAACTTTTATATATAAATCAGATTAATAAATGCAACTACTATTCTAAAGAAGATGAACCAATATGTTTATTAATTAATTAAATTAATACATTATTTTTCATAATTTTAAAAATAGTCTTATTTTATGAGAGAAATTTTTGTTTCAATGACTTATAAACTTTTATATATAATTTTTTTGGAATTAAGGTCAAATCCTTCCAATTGCTTGCTATCATTATAACACAACATATTTTCCTTTCAAACTAAACCCATTATAAAAAAGATTCCATGCATTCTTAGCCAAACTAAACAATCACTTTGCTTATAAATCAATCAGTTAAAAGTTTTAGTTAATAATAAATCATTCGAGAAATTTTAACTTTAAATTTTAACTAATATAATTTTTGGTTAAAATTTTATTTATATTTTGACTGAATTCTAGATTATTAGGTCATATTCCCTTAATATCTAGAGAGAATTAAAATTTACTTAGAGTCTATTTGACAAAACAAAAAAATGAGTTTATAGTTTATATACTATAAAACATGTTTGATAATAACTATTTATGAGTTTATAATGTTTTTTTATAGGTTCATTCAAGTAATTTATGAATTTATATTTTATCATTTTTCTTCTAATTTTACTTTCATTTATGACTAAAATTATTTTTATCTTAATAAATAATTTATTTATTATAATTTAAAATAAATAGTTTTAAAAAAAATAAAATAATTTATTAGTTATTTATATAATTTAAAATAATTTTATTAAATTATATTTCAAAGTAAATAATTTATTTATTTATATTAAATTAAATAAATAAATAAAAAATATATCAAATTAATAGATTTTAAATTAATAAAAAAATAAATTTTAAATTACTATTAGTTTTACCGTTAATTTTATCAAACCACTTGAATTTAGCCACTTTACTGAGCTTCTTCGTTGGAGTACTAAAACTCCAAGTCTCCTAATGAACAAAAGTATTTTTTATCTTAACTTTTGTTTTTGGTTTTAATAATAATCCCACTACTCATGTTGTATAGGCATCTGAGAGTAAGAAAGAAGTGATTTTTGAAAGTTGAGTTATTATTATGTGTTTGTTTGTTTCCGCCAAAAATCCGTTTTGTTTGACAATGCCTGATTCTGCTGCTAACTGGCTTACGTTTTCTTTGACTCCAATCCAACTGCTGAACTTGCTCAAATACCACACCGCCTCTCACTCACTCTCTCTCTCTCTCAACTTCATTTTCTCACCAAAATCAATCCTCACGTTCGAGTTTCATGGATTCGTCACTAAGTCCAAACCAGAAACTATTTACATTTCCCAAAATTGAAGATTTCTCCCTGAACAATCCAAATTCTGTTTCAGTATATGATATCGAATCGATACCGCTTTCTAATGATAAAGCCATTGTTGCGGTGGATTCTGATACTTCCAAAAGCACTTCCCAAAGAACTTCAATATACAGAGGAGTCACAAGGTATAGTACACTCATAATCATCAGTATATTATTATTAGAATAATTTTTCCATTTGGGCTCTAAATTATATAGAAATATAATTACCAGTCCGTGAAGTATTATTAATCTATCAAATTAATTTATGAACTATAACTAAAGCAATGAATGAATTAAGTTGATGGAGAATTATACCCGCCACTTCCAGAGTATATCTATAAATTGAAGTGTTTTTATGTATTTGTTTTTTAAATTAATAATTATTTTTATAAATCAATTATTCGTCGAATTTTGTATTTTAAAAAAATTATTTCATAAAATAATATTGTTTCATTTATTACATAATTATACTAATTTTCTACATTTTATAACTAATAAAATTTCAGATAAAATTAAATTTTAGATTGCAAAAATAATTTTACACTAGATGACCAATCGTGCTCGTCCCTTTTTCTTTAAATTTTATATTATTGACATTTTTAATAAATAATTTAATTATTGTAATTTTTAAATAATAAAAAATAATTAAAAAAAAAAACTCATTTAACTTTTAATTTATAAATCAAATATATTACGTATCAAATTGCATCTACCGTATAATTTGTCTATTATATTTCTATAGTTTAGAATGTCTTTAGAGTAGTGATAATTTAATAATGTTTACTGCAACAGCAAATATATATGGGGATTGAATTAGACAATCGACTTTAAATTTGAATATCATTTTGAATTTTATAGTAATTGTTTTTCTCTTTTTCAACTGTACGTTTTTCTAATTTTCTGCACAACGTGTTGTATGATATTTATTTGTAGGGTCAAATCTTGTGTCCAAATAACGGTTACACGTAGTTTAGACTATCGTATTTTGTCTTTGTTTTTTAGTCTCACATTTTTCTGTCAGCGACTTATTTTTTTTCTTGCATGATGTTGTTGAATTTTTCTTTTTCAATTTTTTACCCGTAAATACTGTAAGTTTGAAGTAACAAATATCAAAAATTATATTTCCTCCAATATTAAATATAAATAAAAGTTTAATAAATAAATTATATAAATAAAAAGTCAAATGTAGTTTGTCTAAATTTAAGTTAAATGCATATGATTGTTTTATTTATTTTTAAAACTAAAAGCGGTATTTAGTTACAAAATTAAAATTAGTACCCCGATTGAATTGGAAAAATAACATAAAACTAGAAGGAAATTTTGATATTATGATTATTATTATTTGGAGGGCTTTGTTTTGTGTAGGCACATATGGACGGGAAGATATGAAGCACATCTATGGGATAATAGCTATAGACGAGAGGGTCGGGTCAGGAAAGGGCGTCAAGGTTTCTTTTTCTATCTCTTTCTCTTATTTTACTTTCTTATGGAATAATATGTGCATGCTGCATCTTTGTTCCTTGATTTATTTTGACACAATTATATTTGATTTAATTGATTCACCATAATTCTAGAAAACTCAATGTGATATTAAACGTACAATTAATGATGGAATTTAGTCCTCCATTGTTTCTCTACTATTAGAAAAGATAAATGTTAAAAAAGTAGATTCTTTGCATGGCTAGCTCCATATCATTTCTTTAATCACTTTGCTTTTGGTAGTTCAAAATTTTATAGCTTAGAAAAGTGTTTTTTTTACCTGAATATTAATATTTTGACTATAAGCTGAATTTCTTTTCATGGAATTGCTCGGTGCACTTCTTGGCTGTCTCTCGGCTTTTGAATAATCTTACAGTGTATTTGGGTAAGAAATGTTTCTACAAAATAAATTCTATTGTAGATTTTTCTCAATTTCACTCAAGCTTGGTACTATGTTTTAGTACATGATAAACTAATTGTTATGAGTATTTAACAGGTGGATATGACAAGGAAGAAAAGGCTGCAAGGGCTTATGATTTGGCAGCATTGAAGCACTGGGGACCAACAGCTACCATAAACTTTCCTGTAACAATCACTTCTATTATTCTTTTAGGATCTATTTTAAATATTCATTACTGAGTTGCAACATTGAAGTGGGACTAATGTCTATCTCAGGTTTCCCAATATGCAAAGGAATTGGAGGAGATGAAACATGTAGGAAAGCAAGAATTTATTGCTTCACTGAGAAGGTTTGTGTGAGCTAGCTTATTATAATTTAATGCCTCACCTAAACTAAAATTGTACTCCCTCTGCTTGCAGGAAAAGCAGTGGTTTTTCCAGGGGAGCTTCTATATACAGGGGTGTTACAAGGTTTGAAATTTAAAACAACATATTATTAATATAATACCATGTAAATTTCTAATTATCACTCCCCTGTATTTCTCATGCTTGTATTTTGGTACCTTCAGGCACCATCAACAGGGTAGGTGGCAAGCAAGAATTGGCCGAGTTGCTGGTAACAAAGATCTATTCTTGGGAACCTTTGGTAATTTACATTTACCTTCTATTATTAACTTAATGTTATATACAATATGATTGGATTTAGTGAAATGTTTGATAGCATGACACTATTATCAAGGATTTTCTGATTAATTTAAACTAATTTTGTCTGAATAACAAATCCGGTTTTATAAAAAACAAATAAATAATGGGACGAGAGCACAACGATTGATCACGAAGTTTAACCAATTATGTCTATATCACCGATATCACAGTGGTTGTGGTAGTTATCTATTACCCAATACATAATATTTACCAAGTACAAAACTTTATTTGTCTGTTCACTTATCAAAAAATAAGTCACACTCAACAAATATCCTTATAGATTTTTTTTATCCATCCATGTTACTAATTATACAAGTTTGGTCAACTACTTTTGGTAGGAAATAGAGGTGTTACTTGTTTTATTTAATTGATTATGGTACAATCTAAAGCTAGATAGTTGAATCATAATTCCTGGTGTTGTTCTTGCAATGTACCAGCAACTGAAGAGGAAGCAGCAGAGGCATACGACATTGCAGCCATAAAGTATAGAGGTGAGAAAGCCGTAACCAATTTCGACGTGAGTCGATACGATACGGTAGCTATATTGAAGACTTCTCTTCCAGTTGGTGGAGCAGCAAAACGCATGAAACCTTCCCAAGAAACAGAGAAGAAATCTCGTATGAGTACAAATGCTACCAACATTTCTACACCCTATGCAGAAAGTGACACAGCAGAGTCTGTTGCAACTACAACTAATGAAGGCAGAGTACTACTCACTACAATGCCAACAGCAGCTGAATTCTTTCTATTATGGCCTCATCATCATTCCCATTGAATTTTGTTAATGTTCTGTTCTGCTAAAAATTGAAAGTTAGTACCATTTAGCTGTGACTCTATAATTAACTTTCTTCTTACAAGAATGCAAACCTTGATATAGGACGCTGGATTATGGAAGCGACACTGCACAAATGTTAGAACAGATATTGCATGTTGCTTGTTAGCATGATGCGTTAATATAATCAAAACCTTTTTTTTTTTTTACATTTCATAGCTTTTGAGATTTTCCTCTAGCTATATAATTGAAATGTATTATCCAATTATGAACTGTCGCTTTGGGCTATGTTTGGATATTTTTAAATTAGATTAAGCGAATTATACTTTTTTTTTTCTATTTTTATTTTATTTAAAGTTTATATAAACTCTCTTTTCCTTCTTTTTTTATTTTGCAAAGGTCTTTTTCATGTAATTTTCACTCACTTACTAATAAACATAAGTAATGTGGTTTTATTTATTTTGATTCTTTTTTGTATGTTGGATTTTGATGTGCATTATTTGCTTCAATCCCTGAACTTGTGCATCAATGCCATCCAATTGTGGGTTTTATTTTATGTAAAAAAATGTTATAAATAAGATTATAATTTGGGAACTTCAAGGGTGCATTGTTTAATTCCACTATTTTGATGAAGTTAATTAGTTCAACCAATAATAAAAGAAATAATGTCATGTCAAGAATTTTAGTATTTGATTTGTGGATATATATATATATATATATATATATATATATATATATATTATACAAAAATATCTCAATCCCAATTAGTATTATCTGATTGTCCTATTTTTTTGGGAGTCAATATAAAGTCACTGGCCTAGGGAACGATTAGCTGAAGGAAGAAATTTTTTTATATTTATTTGGAGGTCGATGACCCAGAAGCGACCTCTTACTAGGAGTGATTTTTATTTTTATTTTGCTGTTTTAATAATTATTATACCATTTTAATAATTTTTATTATTTATTTAATAAATTAAAAATAATAATGATAATAAATAATACATTAATAATAATAATAAATATAAATAATATATAAATAATAATTATTATTATTATTATCATTAAAAATGATTATAATTAAAATTAAAAATAGTCAATTATATTATAAATTTTAAGGAAAATACATTAAAAAAAATTATATTAATAACATGAAACAACATACATTAAATTATCTAATAAAATTATATAGAAAAAAAAAATCAAGTTTATACTATTGATCTCTACCTAAATGACCTAGTGTAATTTTCTTGAATTCATTATATTTTTCGCATTTATAATCAATTTTAAATCCTAAAAATACTGTTAAATGGGATGGAACATGTGACCATGTTCAAATATCAATTTTTTTACCATTAAGCTAAAGTACTTCTTGTTAAAAATATGAGTAAATCTAATATATATTACATGATTTCAATGTTTTTTAAACCTAATAAAAAAGTACAATAGTGTATATATTAAAATTATACAATTTATTTATTTAATTTAAGGTAAAGAATTACACAATTTAAATATTTATATAATTAAAATTTATAATATATTAGCGTATTTATTTATAAGTCAAAGTTAATTTATTTAGTTAAAATTGAAACGTCGAATAATCGAAATTTAATTTTGTATGTCATATTTAGTTTAAGTAATTAAGATTATATCGTTTGATCATCAAAATTTAAATTTTCAAATTATAGCTAGTATATTTAGTTAAAAATGAATTGTCGATCATCAAAATTATAATTTCTCAATCATGTATAGTTAGTATAATTAAGTTAGATTGAACTGTTAGATTATTAAAATTAGAACTTTTAAGTCAATTTTGTCCTATTAGTTAAAATTTATAAATCATACTCAATCTAATTAGTTACGACTGAGTTGTTAAATCATAAAAATTAAAATTTCTTAGTCATATTTTAGTTTAATTAGGTAATATTGAATCGATGAATCACTGAAATTAGAATTTTGAATTATTGAAATTATTGAAATTAGAATTTTCTAAAAGTTTAATCTTAACTAATTATACTAAATGTAACTTATAAATTTTAATTTCAATGATCTAACATTTAAATCTAACCTAATTCGACTAAATATAATTAAGAAATTCTAATTTCTACGGTCAGATGGTTCGATCTTAATTAATTAGACCAACTATGAATTATAAATTTAAATTATGACGATCCAATGTTAACTAATTAAATTAGATATGATTTAGAATTTCTAATTTCAATAATCCAATAGTTCAATCTAATCTAATTAGACTAAATATGACTGAGAAATTATAATTTCAATTATCCAACAATTCAATCTAACATAATTAAAATAAATATAATTAAGAAATTCCAATTTCGACGATCTGACGATTCAATATTAACTAATTAGACCGATTATAACTTACAAATATAAATTTCGGCGATCCAATATTAACTAATTTAATTAAATATGACTTACACGTGATTAGATTAAATATAACCAAGAAATTATAATTTAAATAGTCCAACCGTTCAATATAACTTAACCAAACTAAATATGACTAAAAAAATTGAATTTCGATGATCCGAAAGTTCAATCTTAACTAATTAGATTTAATATGATTTATAGATTTTAATTTAGACGGTCAAACAGTTCAATTTTAACTATTTTGACTAAATATGATTTAAAAATCCTAATTTTAAGTTCAATTTAACTTAATTATTCTATGATTAAGAAATTATACTTTTAATGATTTGATGATTCAATCTTAACTAAGTAGATTGATTATTATTTGGAAATTTAATTTTTGTTGATCCAATGGTATAATCTTAACTAATTAAACTAAATATGTCTTTAAAATTTAAATTTCAATTATCCAACATTTTAATTTTAACTAATTAAAATGACTATGACTTATAAATTAATAAGTTGTAGACTAAAAAAAATTTAACCATCCACTTTTTTTATACATATAATCTAGAATGTCAATTAAAGGTAGAAATAAAGAAATTTTGCTTAACCATCTTTTTTTTTTATGGGCATAAGCTAGAATACCAATTAGGCAAATTATCAAAGTAAGAAGAATTATATCACCAATTTTTCGGTGTTCTTGAATAACTTGGACAAGTATTTGATTTTAATCAAATAACCAAATCAACAATTTTTTTTTTTTTTTAACTAATAAGATGCAACTTTGATTAGATCCGGTTTTGCTGAAGAATTTCTCAAATTGCAATTCATGTTGTCACAATTTTTTTTATATGAACTCCTTTCAATAGATCTTGATGAATCTTTTAGGACGAAGATGAGGAGGAGGTTGTAATGGTTGTGGTATGGGAGGATTCATTATGTCTATCATTGGAAGAAAGAAATAATTTAAGAAAAAATGATTTATTTTGGTATAATTTTTGTTAGCAGACACATTGTTCTTACTACTATTGTCTTTTGTTTTTATTTTTTTAATTTTTTTATCATCGTCGTCATCATGAGATTATTATAACTTAATTTGAGATAAAATGAAAATAAAATGAGCAAATTATTTAAGTCATGTTTGAGGAAAGATGATAGTGAAAATCAATTGCGTTGTGCACAACAAGAAAATGAAGAAAAAATGGTTTTTATTTTTAATTTTTTTTATGTGGGATAAATGTTGCACTTTTAAATGTCGATGAATATAGGAGAAAATAATCAAATAGGATAGAAAAGATAAATCAGTTAAGCTTCAATGAAAATCATTTCAAGAAACTTTTGAGAAATAAAATAGTTGAATAATTATTATTCTGGTTTCATATTACAATTTTAGATAAAAATCACACTTAAGAAAAAGTAATAAAAATAAATTGAACAACGAGAGAATTGCTCTAAGTACATCAAATAATATATAAGATTTATTTTGACTCATTCAAACACTCGTTCAACATCTCATTTATTTATCTATTTTTTTATTTCAATAACATCATTAGCATATTACATCTATCACATCATTTTCTTTATTTTTTTCTCTCTCAATGTACTGATATGGTGGATGAATGTCTATCAAATATTTTCTAAAAAAAATATGGGTACAAAAATATTTTTAATTAATTAAAAATAAAATAATACATGACTAATTGAGTCTAAATTGAAAGAAAATAAAAGTCGAGTCAATAAAAAATAATTGATTTGACTTTGATAGTTTTTGCTTAAGAAATAAGTTGGTTTGGTTGGATCAAGTTGATATTTTAAAAAATATAAAATAAAATAACTTTTATTCAAATACTATAGATTTTTTATGTAATTAAAATAAATATATAAACTACAATAAAATATATATATATATATATATATATATATATATATAATATTAGAATTTTATTAAATTCAGACTTATGTTTAAAAATTAAGTCTACAACATACTATAAACTAAATTTAATGTTTAAAAATTAAGTCTACAACATACTATAAACTAAATTTAATTTTAAATTTTTGATAGATAAAAATCATATATTATAAAACCTAACTCAATCCAAATTATATACACGTGAATCCATTGAAAGTTCTTTCTTCTCCTTTGCAGCACAACTTAAAGATCAACCACCTTCTACTTTTTGAGTTGGAGGAATTTATTATTCTATTATATTATTAGCTAATGAAACAATGGGTGTTTCGAATTTACCTCTCTTGGGCTGTTCACTAGAGCTCTGATTCTCTCGGCCGATAAAATGTAAAAAACACAACTCAGTTAAGAGTTTGGTACAACTTTAGAGAGAATTGGCTATTGTACCCCCCATTTAAACTTATACCCCCCAAATTGTTAAAAATCCAATTTTATCCTTAAAAAATTCATTTACGAGCAGTTAAAAAAAATTACTCAAAAATCTGACCTTGCTGAAATTTCCGGTAAGTTGCATCGAAATTTCCGGTAGTTATAATTGTTACCGGAAATTTGGAAAATGAAATTTCCGGTAGTTGTAATTTGAATACCGGATTTTTGAAATTTCCGGAAGCTACCGGAAATTTCAAAAAATTTGAAAAATCCGGTAGTCATTTTTTGTTCACCGAAAATTTGGTTTTTTGAAATTTCCGGTAGTTAACCCGGAAATTTCAAAAATCCGGTACTTAATTTTTTTTTTTTTTTTGAATATGCTTTTAATTTGTTTGTTATTTTATTTGAATTGTTT
>NC_021166.2:21146656-21161840 GCF_000331145.2 Cicer arietinum
TCCGGTAGTTGTAAATTCCCGGAAATTTCGTTTTTGAAATTTCCGGTATGTATTTTGAACTACCGGAAATTTCAATCCTCTTGAAATTTCCGGTAAAAACTAAATTTTCCGAAAACTTACTTTTCCGGATTTTTCAATGTGGGGGTAAAGTGTTTGAATTTTTTCTTATTTTGACTTTTACTGTTTTTTTTAGGGTTATTTTGGGTATTTTACAACAAAAATTTTATGTTGGGGGGGTATAGGTTTAAATGGGGGGGTACAATAGCCAATTTTCAACTTTAGAAAAAGAAAAAAAAGATAATCTAAAAATTATTGAATGAAAATATATTTTTAATAATTTTTTATAAAAAATTATTTTTTATAATTGATTATTTTCAAAAAAATAATTTTCATTATAGTATATACAAACCATAAAATAGCTTATATCTTTTATAATTTATGAATAATTACGTGATTTCTATTATAAATTATTGAACTCTTATAGAGATAATTATAAAGTCAAGTGTATAATATTAGATATTTTTTATTTTAAAGAGTTTACATGTCAATTGTTTGAAAGCATGCATTGAAATTTTACTTTAAGAGCATCATGTTATTGGTTGAATGATGGTATTTTGAAAAGATATCAAATATTAATAATTGTTGAAAGTGATTTCAATGACCACTCAATATTATAAAGTTTGTTGTGATTAAAGGTTAATATAAAAACATTTATCATTTATAAAAGATAAAAATAAATGAATAAATAGACAAAAAGAATAAAATAAAAAAGTAAATCATCACGGGCCTAATCGATTCAACCCATTGCGAGCCTCAATAGAATCAGGGTCAACATCAACGACCTTCAGAAACGCATTCTTCGCCTCTTCTATCATCCCTTTCCATTCGTAACATTTCGCCAACAAACACATCGCCTCCGATTTACTCTCACTTCCCTCTCCACTCACTCCAATCGCTTCTACAAGATCCTCAATCGCGGAGTCAACTCGCCGCCGCCGATTCACCGCAAGTTTCATCTCAGCCCTAAACACCAACGCGTCGGCACGCTCTGTCGGATTGAGAAACTTCGCCGCCGGAAGAGATAGAGCGGAATCGAGGGATCTGATGGCAGTGGCGCGGTGACCCGCTATGTAAAGGGCTCGGGCCCGAAGAATGTGGACGGAAGGATCCTTGGGGGTGATAGAGAGGGCTTGATTTGCTTCTGAGAGAGCGTTTTTGGTGTGTTGGGCTTTATGTGCAGTGGACCGGGCCCGGTTTAGGTGGCGTGATGCTTGGTTCAGGTGGCGGTTTTGTTCGGGTTGGCGGGTTTTGTTGCGGGTTCGGGTTTTGGATTGAATTGTTTGGTTGCGGAAAGTGTGCATGAGGAAGAAGACTGATAGGGTTAGGATTAAGATGCCTAATTGAATTATAGCCACTAATGAAGTCATTATTGATCTTATTGGTTGCAACTTCTCTCAGACTCTGATTTTGTGCTTTCTTTAACAATAATGGACTCCTTGGTAAAATTAAACGGTTATGGATAAATTTATAAGATATATTAGAATTATGACTTGTACCCAAAAAAAATGTTAAAGTTACTACTTGTAACAAAAAAATATTAAAATTATGTTTTTTTTTTTTTGGTCAAAAAGTATGTGGTATGACACTTTAAGGGGTGGAGAAGTAGAAAATTTTGGAGTTGAACCAAATCTTTGCACACCACCATTTTACTTTTTGAATGTGGATGACATCTAACCCTTAGAACTGAATCACTTGTTTTAAATTATATTCATAACTATAATCTATGCATATTTGAAGTTGAGACATCGCAGTTGTCTCAATTAATTATAATTGAGTTTATTATCTCCATTAGATTGTTTAATTAACTTTAAAAATGCCGTAAGTCCTTAACACAAATGTCACTCCTTCAAATGAACAAATTAACTATGAGTGCTTCTTGACTAATGATGATCATTACAAGTTCATGCCAATTTACAAGCCTAAGATACCTTTATCAAGCTCGAAGAAAGACACAAAAGCTAGCTTTTTGTTGTGACATTGTTAGCTTTATCCACAACAAATACAACTACAAACATCACCGCATTAATATGTTATCAATAGATACAACACATGCAACCCCAAAAGGCCACAACAGACAGAGCACAATTCTAATATCATTATTTATGAATCAACATCACTCCATGATTAATTGCTTGTGACGATTGAGATCATTCAAATAATTTGAACACGTATAGTCTTCTAAATCACAAGCATCTAGCAAGAGTGACCTTGGAGCTATTGATTTTTGAGTTAGGTCCACAGCTACCTCTTCACCTTTTAGCAGTAGCACAACCTATAGTTTACAAATAGACATGCAATTAAGAACCAACAAAAGTAAAAAGTTTAACTTTAATGGATTGTTGTACAAAATTTACAATTGTCAACGAATAAATATGTTTGGTTTTAAAAGTAATTATAATTATAATTATAATAAGAAATTTTGAATTATCTAACAATGGTTAAATTTAATATACAAGTTATATTAATTTATGAATTAAATTTGATTGATATATTTTTTATAAAATAAATCACAACCAACCAATCATATTTTTCTTACATTAATGAGTTTATGATAACAAAGAGCATGCTATTTTTTCTGGTCAATAACAAAGAGCAAGGTGACAGAAAAAGATGGTGAATTTTGTTACCTGATTCATGTATGGCCTTTTGGAGGACACGTGGTGGATACACATGGAAGCTGTTGCCATGGCACACATCATTTCAATTGGATCATATTGATCTTCTAATCTTGGGTCTGCTATTTCCTTCACCTGCTTTGCATCCAATAGTGGTTTAGCCTGCTCACAACATCATTTCATGTGTCATATTGACGTCACATATACATATAAGAATCATTTTTATTTTTATAAAAACACTTGTTTTCAATATTAAAATGTAATTTGTATGCAATGTACAGTTATAAGTTGTGGATCTATTTTATGTCCTTAAGGAGTTGCACTATTGAGTCAAAAAGTTGCTAATCATAAAATGACTTAACTAAACTTCATTTTGGTTGTACTATTAAAAATGCTCTTATTAGGCTTTTAAATTGTGAACATGTTGTGGTTGCTTCATGATCATTGATAAAGAAAGTCTTGATGTAGTGACGTGAACCATATTCACGAAATTTTTATTAAAACCCAATTTCTTAAATCTCTTAGTATTTGCACTATGTTTATTTTCGTTGGAAGTTATACAATACCAATTTTAAATTAGAATTATTTTAGTGTTCGACACGTATCAGTATGTTACATACACATGATTAGAGAAAAGATGAGTTGAGTATGGAGACTTTACCCAAATCACAAGACTTTGCCTACTATTAGAATCAACTGCACGACGACCTGTCATGAGCTCAAGTAACAATACCCCAAATGCAAAAACATCAGTTTTTTCATCCACAAGTCCATGCATGAAATACTCTGGAGCCAAATACCTACAACAATTCACCAACCAGTAGTTTCAGAAATTGAAGTTACAGTGTTAAATAAAATGTATAAATAAATAAACTCTTGATTTTATGCTGCAATGCCAACCCGAATGTGCCTTCTATTGGAAACACAACATGGTGTGCCCATTTATCTGGAAGCCACTTTGCCAATCCAAAATCTGAAATCTGCAGTTTAATCATTACACAATCAATTGATTATAATGTCCAAAATCAAAAAACATATATATATCAAATTGCAGTTGCAGTTGCAGTCACACTTATTCTGCAAACATTTATGTTGCAGTAATATGCAGACAAATACAACTTGTGACTAGAATTGTGATTTTGTTGCAGAGACTTATAAATAGTTATATTGTGGTTGCAAATCGCAATTAAAAACCATGACTATGAATTGAAATTCACAATTTTAGGTGTTGTGTATAGGCTGATAAAAAAGTACCTCAGCTTCACCATTATGGTTGAGTAATATGTTTGAGGCTTTGATGTCTCTGTGAATGATTCTTCTTGGACAATCTTGATGGAGATATTGCAAACCTTTTGCTACCCCAAGTGCTACCTTGAACCTTATTTTCCATTCCAAACATTCGGAACCTGAAATATTGAAAATGTCACTTTCTTATGCCTAATAAAATATGAAATTAGGGGTTGTTAGTCATGACAATAAAGAATATATTTAAATTAGGGGTTGTCAGGTGAAATTGAGTTATAAATTGAGCCAGTTAAATAAACGAGTTGAAGTCGAACTATTTATAGTTTGACAATTCATCTCGTTTGGTTTATGAACAAGTTCGATTTCAGAAAAACTAAAAAAGATGTAGCAAAGTACCAAAGAGCAAAGAGGAAAGGCTTCCATGCGAAGCGAATTGAAGAACAAAGTAGAGGCCCCGGTCGATTCCGAAACCGATGAGGCGTGTTGCATTTGGGTGGTTAATGTGAGCAATAATCCCAAGCTCTGATAAGAAATCACCAGCTTTGTCTCCAGCTTCTTTTTCATTTCTCATTAGTCTTTTTACTGCCACAACTTTACCATCTGGTAAACATGCTTTGTACACTTCTGCATGACCACCTTTTCCAATCATGTTCTCTATGGAATCAAAAATCAAAATATTATAATACAAATATATCCAAAACAAAAGGGAGAGGAATGCAGCTACAAATACTATAAAACATACCAAATGCACAACTCATTGGTCATAATTAACAACTTTTGTTGACTAAATTATCTTTTATTAAAAAGATCAGATGTAGTATTTGATTAATTAATTCCCTTTTTGGCTAATAAATTGTAATTAGTTACCAGGATTGAAATTGTCAGTTGCAGCTACAAGATCTTCATAACTAAAATTTCTCCAAGTAGGCTTAGTAGGAATACCATCAAGGTCAAGAGAACAATCAAAACCATTCTCATCATCATTATCTGTTCTTACTCTAGCCAACTTATTCCTCAAATTCTTCCTAGAAATTTCATAGCTAGCAGCAAGCAAAGGAATGGAAGAAAATCTCCTCACAGATTTAATCCTCAATGCATCAATCATATTCCTCCATTGGTGTCCACCTTCAACCACTCCTCCTCCGGATGACCTCCCACCATTTTGCACCCGTTGCGGCGTCGAACTCGAACTGCTGCTGCTTCCTGTGCTATCAGAATCCGTGCCTGATATCGGTACGTCAAATACATCTCTTGGTGATTGTATTGGCGAACCTGCTGCTGATATCTCTTCATCATATGCATAGAAAAAGTCTTTCTTAATACTATTTTTATTCGTTATTTCCACAACTTTTGAGTTTTTTGATTTCTTTTCTTGATCCTTCTTGCTCCTTCTCTCTAATCTCTCCATCTTTAAAATTAATAATAAAAAATAAAAAAACCAAAACCTTTACAAATTTTTTTAAGACAACAACAACTACCTCGTACCCATAATGTTATATGTTGTTAAATTACAAACAATATAAAATGTTTTTTTTTTTTGTATATTTTATTTGTAAGTGTTTGTGTTTACATGGGGAGGGATGGTAATGGATATCTTGGTTTAGGGTTTATTCCAAAGATTCCGAAAAGGTTCATGTTCATTCCCACGCAAAAAATGTGAAAGGAGATATAGCTAGGAATATTTCAACCTTAATAATAATATTATTATTAATGAGGGATGAAATTAAAAAACTCCTTTAACATAATTTTGAGGTGTGGGAATGAAATGGAGAGTCAGAGAAGAAGGAGGATTGAGATTGGGAGCAGAAAGAATGAAGATGAGACGGAAAGGTTTGATTCAAAAATTGGTATATCTTTGAATGATGGTTATTCTTAGGAAGAGGAGGAGAAGTGCATGGGAAAACCAGCTCAGGGTGATTGGAATCTTAACTATATCTATATTTATTTATATACACAAATTCTTCGTTCATTTGTCTACTTATTGTTTTTTTTTATTTATTAATTTATATTTTATTTGTATATAACTATATCATAATAAACATTCATAACAACTAACTTAATTGACGAATGTCTTATTGTTATGTTTAATATTATGTATTGAATTTAATCTTTAGATTTCTTAAATTTCTTTATTATTTCATCTATAAATAAATAAAAACTATATAAAATACACGCATGTGTAGTATGTGTATTGTATTGATTCTAATTTGTATTACTATATATAATTCTAAAGACAAAAAGAATTATATTTTTTAGATAAACTAAAATTTTATTATCTGATATATGATGTCATTTGATACTTAATTCAATAAAAAAAATTCAAATTAATCTTCGAATTTTAAAATATCTTTCAGTTTAGTTTTTGACATTATAATGATTATTGACTATTTCGAACATAAATTGTATCTTCTAGACTTTTATGATAATAAATTTATTATCAAAGACTATTTTAATGATAAAAAGACTAATTTGAATATTTTGTTGAATCAGTGACTAAAATGATACATTTTATACTGAATTGTGATTTACCGTTGTGTTTTCCTTACAATTGAAAATGAATACACCGTTAAATAATTGTTGAAAATGCATATTTTTCCTAACTCATTTTTCCCATTGCTATGACTATTTTTTTATTACTCACTCCTTGTATGAAGTTTGAAATACTTTAACAATAATAATGAATAATATTTTACTTTCTATTAATATGCCAATGCTTCAAATATTTGTTAAATTGGTGTTTTGTGGATACTTGCCAATCGTTGTCTTTCATCATTAATGGTATTTGCCTATTAAATAGGATGTTGTGTAGAAGAAATAAAAATGAAGAAGTAGAATTACATAGGCTAAAGGGATGACAATTGGTAGGGTTTGGGTAGGATACTATAGTACTCGTTTCCATACACGCGATTTAAAAAAAAATACTCATACCCGTGCTCGTACTCTTTTGGGTATCAACTTTAATACCCGTACCCTTATCCTCTGGGTACTTAAGTGTCCGTACTCATACCCGTTACCTACACTTTAACTAAAAAAAATTAATAAATAAATGATATTATTGGGATTAAATTTAAAAATTATTCAAATATCTTAAATTCAATCATAAAATATTATAAAATAAAATATTTTCTAACTCAACATTTCAAATGAACACTCGTTACAATATATATTTAAATATCCATAATAATATTTTGTGAAGTTGCAAGTCATACGAATATTATCTGAGATAATTGATACAAAGTTGGAAATATAATTATAAAGTCACGATTAATAAGATATAACTATTAGTTATAACATCACAACTATTTACCTATTTATCATAATCAGATTTTTAAAAAATTTGCAAACGTTTATGTTTCAATTATAAATATTGTAATAGTCTAATGATATTAATAGATGTAAAAATATAAAAGAAAATAATTAATTAAACTAAACACTAATATAATAAATAAATAACTAAATAAATAAATAATATATTATATAAGTGCGGGTGCGGGGCGGGGTGGGTATTATAGTACCCATACCCGCACCCGCTTAATTTTGCGGGTAATTATCCGCCCCAATGCCCATACCCATTATGCGAGTTTTTGCCCTACCCGTTGTGTACGAATACCTACTGGGTATGGGTCTAATTGTCATCCCCAAGCTAAATATTATACTAGTATACAATAAAATATTAGAGGTGATAATAAATTAAATGTAAATGATACAACTATACAAATATGATTATGGTTAAAGTTATTTAAGTATCATATAATCTCTCAAAAAAATCATGAAAATGAATTAATAAATGCATGAAAAATGTGAGGATTAGACTCCTTGGTAAATATATTTGTACATCGCCTCTAGTTTTTATTAATTAGTTTTAAATCTTAAGAATTCGTTGTCCTACTTGTTAGATATTTGAATATTTAGACATCAATGTAGAATAATAAAAAATAGTAAATAATTATTTAAAAACAGTTAATCAATAGATTAAAAATGGACTAATCAATTAGAAAAGTTGGATAATCGATTAATATTTGGTTCAGTACCACATGATAATGTTTGTACTCAGTTAATCAGTTAGAGTCTTATTGTTAATTGATTAATTATTGACCATAAATAAAAAATAATATTTTTTTCAACTTTGTATCTTATGTGTCTTAGACCATCTTATAAGATGTGATCCTTTTATTTAAATTATAAAAAGTTAATGATGATAATGGTGATATTTTGATACTTGTGATGAAAGTTAATGATATATCTGTTTAATGAACTGGATTATGTTATGTTTTCTAATTTAATAATAAGAAATCATCAATTAGTTTAAGTTAAAATAGAATAACCAATTAATTCGATATTGGTAATCGATTAGACTGAGAAATCAAATTAGATTATTACTAAGTTAATTAGAGTCTAAGGATTAATTGACTAAAATTTGAACATAATTAATTGAATTATTAACTAATTAGTAATAAGAGTTAGATAATAAGTGATATATCGTTAACATTATTGTGTGAAAGGACACAATCCTAAATGAAAGTGGAACCTGCATATACTTCAGACAATATTGGGCAACAATAACTGGTTAAAAAGATAATAAAAATCAACGTTGCCATATCAGACATAATTTCTGTGAAAAATATTGGTAAGTAGAACAAGTATAATTTAGAGATTCATTATTATAAGCATCAGATCCTGATAAAATTAGACTTAAGCCATTCATAAGTTCAGTTGTTTTCATAAGCCTACTTTAAGTTTTTCATAATACACTAAACCTGATAGAGACCCGAGTAGAGGTCATAAGTAAAAAGGGGATATTATGTAACAAAGAGTAAGGTCAAAATACATGGTAAACAATGAGTGTGGTAGGATGTTTAGCAGGCAAGCAGTTATGCCTAAGAAGTATAAATAGTAAGTTGAGTGCATTGTTGGGGATATGGAAGAATATTGGAGTAAACCGTTAAATACATTCTATTTCCCATTGTTAATCAATTTATTTACTTAATTTCTGATTATGAATTCTGAGTTTCCATCAAAACTGATAATTAGCATGAGCATATATGAGTAGTAGTATCAAATGGGTGATAAAAAAATGGCAAGAACATGAACCGCAGAATGCTTAATTTTAATATATGATCATATCATACCAAGCTGTAGAGTAGTGCATTAGGAGTTGCTCCTAACAATCTAGAGGACCATTATTAAGCAACTATAATTAAATAAACATCTACAACAGAATGTAATAGCAGAGAGAACATAAATACATTCAGATATCTCAACTTGTACTGTTCAGGAGGCTCTCTGAAATATCCATTGCGCTTTGGAGAAGAATATTTACAGACCATGGCAAAATTTGTCAGTAGTATTAGCAACATATAATCTTTCAGATGGTTGACGGGTAAACAATAGCTTCGTTGTGTAGAGTTTTCTACTTCTTTCCAACATAAGCTCCGATTTTAGACAAATCTGGAACCCAAAATGACAACTCAGACGACCCGGTTGCAAACATTAGGCTTCCAGGAGCCCACTTTATAACAGGAGGTCCTGTATCAGAAGTTGCACTCCTCCAACTTGCAACCTAAACATGATAGATAAGCATTAATATTGCAATGTCAAGTATTATTCACACTTTAATTGCATAAGGTGAAATGAATTATACATTGCTATGAATCAAAGAAGCTTTTGATGCCAACCCTCCCCACACTAACTTTTCTTTTCAATTACAAATTTCTGTCATAGGGGTTTGCTTGAAAATTATGATTCAATATATCCAACATTAATATCAATAACACAATTCTTTTCTATTAGGCAGAGTAAAGGCTCATTATAACAAAAGTTTATTATAGAATGGGAGCAAGGAGACGATATGAGCAATGGGATGGTTCTGCTATCTTAACGTAACCTGACAAGAAGAATGATCCAGAAGGAGTGGGTTATAAGTTTATAACTAAGTGATAAATTTTCCAAAGTTGCGATATTCATTCATTAATAACATACAGTGAGTGTTGTCTTATTATGGTCTAGTCGGATACCCATACATACAAACATGGTTATGAAACTAACCCTTCAACAAGGGTTGGTGTGAGGAACCCAAAAATTGGACTCCTAAGAAAGAACACTTTTATTAGAACTAGGAGAGAAATCTCTCCTCCAAGGGTTTCAACAATTGATTATAATATTCATTGATATCTCCCTAACCTCCCTATATATACATTTAGCCTTATAACAACCTCAACTAACTAATTCTACTCATCTAAGTCCTAACAGTTGGTGATTCGATAAAGTCCTTCCCAGAGTGGTTACTCTAGAACTCTAATCCTTGACATTGCTAGCAAAGTTTCTTTATAATCACATCCACCACCAAAAGGTTAATGAGTGTTGCCTTCTACTTAAATTATATGCCAGGACTAGTTTCAGTCAATTGTATGCAATTTTCAATTTAGGTATAACTAAAAGATTCACAATGAAATAATAGGACATTCTTGAAACCTTCTCAATGAAAAGAAGGAAAAACACATGCTTGAAAAGCTGAACATATAAAAGTGGCCCAACTTAAGCACATGATCCTAACTGGAGAATAACAACGTTAAAGATAAAAATAAGTACAGATATACAAATAAAAAAGAACAGTTATCGAAGGCACTTATCATACTTCTTTGCCACTGCGAACACTCCATGCACGGATGCTACCATCCCCAGAACCTGCAAAATTCAGGCTTAAAAATGTAGCATAACAAACCGAGTAGATAGTGAAAAGAAGCCAACAGGATTACATACATGGGTGAGAGGATTCAAAATATTACTAGTGACACTTGAGTTTTGGAAAATAATCATATTGAATGTAAAGCTTTTTTCCAAAACATAATTTAAGGCAGAATATACTATTATATGAGATAATAGAAGTTCCTCATTCCATATAAATAAAACAAGAAAGGTCAATGCAAAAACCAGTTGATGTAATCAATGAGTTAACAAGTGCATAGCAACTAGAAAAGTTTTGGGTTATCCAAAAACTTACTTGATACTACAAACATTCCCTCGGGGCTGAAAGAAGCTTCTAATGTGGAGTTGCAGGAGACAGGAGTGACATTATATGTGGATAACTGTGTACACATGACAAAGGAGATCAATCACATAGAAAGCCTTTCAAAGCAGATATAAATCAAATGAAAGAAGTAACTGAACTGAGTAAAGTAGGGAAGATACAGACAAGTGTACCACGGAATGAGTCGAGTACATGGATATGCCCATCTGCAGTTGTCAAAAGCATGAGTCTCCCATCATTACTAAACTTAACAACATTTGCATCAGAAATATCTCCCCCAACAGAAAATATCTCAAAGGGACCCTGTGGAGTAAATTGCATCATATTAGATTATTAGAGTACGTCACAACTCGCAATTAACATTACAAATTAACAAGCCAAAAAAACAAAGTTTAATGAGTTTTATGCATATTTTCATGTGAAATTTTACAAACCTTTTCATACTTCCGTGCATCAAACATTCTTATGTATCCTCCAAAGGCTATTGCAAAGACAAGCCCTTGATCGTCATATGATATAGCAGGCCTTCCTTGTACACGCAAAAGTCCCTATTTAGTTTTTAAAGAAAGTGAGAAGCCCCTAGAAAAGTTATATGATGTATTAGATACAAAAGGATATAGAAATACACAAGCAGTAGAGTGGAAATGCAGACCTGGCACTTCTCAGCCCTTTGATCCCATAATAAAACAGTTCGATCTAAAGATCCAGATATAAAGCAATCTTTCCGAGAGCAAAAGCTAAGTGAGACAACCCTAGAAAAAGAACAAATATGCATTTCTTATATCACAAATGAGAATGTACATGAATCCTACAGCACATGATTATCAAATTATGAATCGGAAGACCTATTTTCTGACTCATGAATCATAAGATACATTGCCAATAAAATGTCATTTTTGTGTAAAACCAGAAGTGGCATAACAAAGTTATAAACAAATGTGTATGAAGCTCAAAACAATTCAAGATTCAAGTCATATAGCAAATTACAAAAGAAAAGTTATTGGTTAGACAAAGTTGACATAAAAAGGTGGGTAGCTACACTAAGTTAAGGTAGTGATTTCATTAGAATGAATTGGGATTTACACCATAGCGAATCAGGATTCATTATAACAAATTCAGATTCAAGATGGTATTCATATCCAAATAGATACATATTGAAGACTTGTATTGATTGAGGTTAGTTTAGTATTGAATCGAGATACCAATCGCGTGTATCTCAATATACTGATAATCATACTACAACATATAAATTACAATATTAGGTTGGAAAGTATATAACTAACCTGTCATGGTGACCTTTGAAATATCTCAAGTACTTGTTATCATGCAATGATAGAAGCCGCAAAGATTCTGAATCAATTGACCATATTAGTTATATTGAATATACAAAAATTTATCAAGTACACAAGTATAGATGAAAATGGAAACAGGTACAAAACATACCATCCCAACCATTCTTCGAAGAATAAATGACAGTTGTAGGATGAGATGTGAAGCAAACCAAGTCAACCCCATACTTCTTGCTGTTAATTGTCTTCAAACATCTGGTAACAGTTAAGAAATCTCTAAATTTCATGTTGATAAATAAATAAACAAATATAGATCAATTAATAGAATTTTAAAAAATGCCTAGAACCATAGGGACGACACAACACAAGACATTAATTTATAATAATGCAAAAAATAAAATCGTTTTCAAAGATTTCAACATGGATAACAACATTACAAATTTCAATAATTCCTAGAACCATATGGATGACACAACACAAGACAGTAACATACAATACTGCAAAAAAAATGATTTCAAAGAATTCATGTTATAAGTTTTTCAGGATAAAATATTAAGAAACCCAATCTGGTACAAGAATTCATCCCATCTAGTCCTGATATAATCTTGTAAATAATATTAGAAACATGATAAGTTTTGCTGAGATAAAAGTCTTAAAAAGTAAAACAGCATAATTATAAGAATGTTGAATGCAGCAATTTAAATAAATTGAATGAGTTGTTTCAATGTGAGTTTTTTACATTAGAAATAATAAATAAATAAATAAATAAATACATAAATAAATAAAATTGGGGCTTACGTTCCAGCAGCAACATCATATAGACGAATGGATTCATCATCACTAGCAGTAACAAGATAAGTTGATGTCTTATGAAAATCCAACGAACTAATTCTACCGTTCTGTAAAAATATGCACCCAGTCAGAAAACCCTAATGTTCTGTTTTTGGTTAAATTAAATAATAATAATAAAAACAGAATAATAGAAATTGCTTACGTAGTCTTTAAAGGACATTCCGACTTCCATACTCTGAAGAATTTCTTCACTAAGCTCCAAAGAAACCTTCTCTTCTCTCTCCAATTGTGTTCCTGCAAAAGAAAAAACACAAAACGTAAGAAAAACGGTGTATAGAGATACAGAATTAGGGTATAAATTATAAAAGCGGTAACAATTTTGTAGTACCACCCATTTTAGAATTGATGATTGAAATGATGAGTGGAAGATTTTAACGAATTCGAGTGACTTTGAAGATGCCTCCGGCGGCCTGAAGAAGTCGGCGGGTACTACACTCTCTCTGTTAAATTTTGTTTAAAAAAAAAAAAAACTGAATTTGAAACATTCGATAGAATTTTATAAGGTAATGATAAAATTAGAAGGGAAACCATTATTAATACCAGAGCAAAAATATTAAATTATTGGTTATTTTCACCTTCTCCCTCTATGATCTCTATAAAATAAGAAGTAAAAAATTGATTACTCAATCAAAAACTAACTTTTGTTATTTTTGTGTTTTTTAAATAAATATTTTTTTGGCAAAATTAGTCCAGTAATTCTATAATTTAATTTCAAATGAGGATTTAGATTTTTATTTTATTTTTTTAATTTAATATTTTATATTTTAAAATATCAATAGAAAAAATTGCATTTACCTCCTATGAGGTCATTTTAAATAACAATAATTTTCTATCTAATTTTGAAAAAACAATAACTTCCCTTATATCCACTACAAAATTTTTTGCATAACATTTATTTTTTATTGTCACCCTTTCAACTTTATTTGTTATTTATCAAAGATTGTATTATTAAAAAAGTAATAATATATTTTAAAATTGAAAATATTATATGTATAGCCGTACATTTACAAATTAAAGTAAAAATTATAATTGTATCATATAATAAATGACATGAATAGATGTAAGTGTAGTAAAATAATATTTGATGATATTTTTAGTGAGTATAAGGGAGAGTGTGTTTTAAAAAAAATAGAAGGGGGTTAGTGCCATTTAAGGTGAACTTATGAAGTAAATGCATTTTCTCCTACTTTTTAGAATTTAAATTTTTAAACAAATTCGTGTCTTCATCGTAAAAAACAACAATAGCATTAATTATCAGATAAATACTTCCATTTTAAGATTTGATCTCCAAATTATTAAAAAAAAATATTCTTCTTTTCTTTCCTTCTCAAAATCAAAATTCTAAACTAATATTTTTAAAGTATACATATAATTGTGTTATTAACTTCATTTTTTAATTTATGTATTCACGGTGTAGAAAAATTTAATTTAATTTTTTTATTGTTTATTAACTTATATCATCATACGTTTGAAATACTCAAGTACCAACTTATATCATTACTAATCTCAATTGAGAGGAATATTTTTGGAATACAAAGTAAATTTTCCTCTTTTGAAGTCTCTAAATCTCTTTTGAAGTCTCTAAGACCTTAGAATTTGAGACTTTTTTTTACTGCTCTACCTTCACTTGAGATTCATCTGCAAGAGGAGCTTATGTTAATTAATTCTTCACAAATTTTACTTTTTTCACTTTCACATTTCACTAAAATCTCATACGCATAAGTCCACATATCTCTCACATGTTTTTTACACGCGAATATTTGATTATAGATATTTTGCCTATGATCAAATTGTTACTTAAAATTAAATAACACGGATCAAATCGAGAAAAAATAAAAATAAACTTTTATCTAAAATTAAGTTTATGGATGAGATATATTTTGTCTATTTTGTATTATATTTGCATAAATATATGAAATATATGATACTTTTGGTACTTATTGTAACATTTTTCATGACCCAAAATTGAGTGTTACTTGAATTAAATAAGTCTCCACCAAATTTTATTTTAAAATAGGAACAATTTTGGAAAACATTAATAATAGAAAAACGATCTTTGAAACCAAAATTTGAGTTTAAGTTGATTATGTGTAGGG